>NC_081561.1:148411739-148575656 GCF_022355385.1 Mustela nigripes | reverse complement strand
TGGGCCTCCTGCTCTGCTCTCTTCTCCTTGCCCCAAACTCTTCCTTTGCGGTTGCTTCCCGCACCTGCTCCCGCATCAACACCAACGTCAATGTCCTTGCATTTCTGCGTCTTGTTAGCGCTTCTTGGAGGTAAGTCAAGAAATCTCTTGGGTTATTCATTGTTCCAGGTTCATGTTAATTTGAGATTCAGTGAGAACCTGGTTATCATAAAATCCTTAACAAAAAACGATGTGGATGGTATTGCCTTAAGACAAGAAGGATTTTGGCAAAACATACATCAATCAATCAATCAATCACATTAGTCAACATTCGTCCCTGCTCCCGGCATCAGACGTGACTTGTCTGCACACGGCGGTTTCGACTCTACTTCCCTGTAGAAGACGGCACGGAACAGGATTTCCAGCCCCAGCTGTCACACCCCCACCCGAGGGTCCCACCAGACTTCCCATCACATTACGGCGCTTACAGAGGGCTCACTCGATCTGGGGCACGATCCCCATTGATTCCAGGGACAACCCAGTGCCACTTGCTAACCCAGAATCCCAGGAAGAATCAAGGGACACACCAAATGTCAAATGTGTCACGATCTACGTGTCCCTCTCGGCCGCAGCCTCATGAATCGGCACGAGGCTGGCACGGGGAGATGCTAGAGCGGACACTCAAGCACCCCCGGGGGCCCACAGGACCGTCACCCCACAGGCTAGTGGGGACGTACGTTCCCCCATGTGGCCTTGGCCACCCCACAAGGTGTCTGGTGTGCAGCCAGGGCTCGATGCAGGCTTGTCTGGTGTGACCCTGCGGCACTCACTCCGGAGTGGCCAGGGCACACGGCGGAGGAAAGGGAGGGGGTGGGGTGCCCGGAGGCAGGAGTGCAGGGGCGAGGGCGAGCTGAGGCCATGGATGGACACGTGCGCCCCAGGAGGAAGCCCCGGCCGGCACGCCCCGCGGTGACTGTTCGAACTAGCAGTGCTGCCTGACTGGATGCTCCATCCGTCTGTCCGTCCACTGGCCTCTGCGGCACATGCCTTACTTGGCAGGCATCCCAGCATCGGTGGACTGAGGCACACAGAAGCTCAGATATCCACTCTGCCCGTCAGCGGTGCCAAAAATGAACATTCCACCTGGAGAACCATTCCCAGTGACGGGGAAGTTTACGCAAGAAGTGTCTAAAAGTGAACATGAGAGGGATTAAACCCCTGCCAGACTCCGCGTCCCCAACACCCCCATCCGCACACCGGGATCACCACGGCTCTGTGTTGACGGCACCGCCAGGGACTGGCTCACCGCGTGCACCCCCGGTCTTCCCCGCAGGGACCCTGATTTGCAGACCAGGGTGAAACCAGACATCCCAAGGAGGTCGTGCGACCACTAGCGGCCCGACCTGTGTCGTGGAGCCGCGTGGCTGGAGGTGCCCACCACGGGCCATGGGCTGTGGGCCGTGGGCCGTGGGCCGTGGGCACAGCTGGCACCCGTGTTCCGAGAGGGGCTCCGCAGGATCTGTGACTCCCCCAAGCACTCCACACTTCCGGAGGTGGCGGAAGGAGCAGCACACGGCCGCTGTTTCTCTTTGTGTCCTGCTTTCCTCGATGACCGGATGCATTTCCTTGATGACATGACAGTTTCAAAGGCCGGAGTGTCTTCTTGGAGCTCCTGCTCATTTCGAAGCATTTAGACCAAAGTACGCTAAAATGCCTGTTAGAGGGCAACCTGCGAAGCCAGGGAAGTCTTCCAGAGGCTGACACAGCAGATCACTTGTTCCCTGGCCGGACCTCCGTGGGGACCACGTGCTGCAGGGAAACCGCTCCCACTGTGGGCGTCATGAGGCAGGAATCAGGAACCAGGACACGAGCCCTGGCTGGAAGCAACCTGCTCACGCGGCCACGGGGAGATTGCCACAGCGCCCGGAAGCGGGCATGAGGACAGGGGGTACCAGGAAGCGCACCGGATGCTTCCGACTGGGCTGGCACTTGGGGGGAAGGAGTACCTCACGTCAGGGCCGGGGATGCTGCTCTCCAAGCGGCACCGGGTCTGGGTCTGCATCCACAGCCAGCAAGACCCCCAGAACCTCATCTCCACCCCCGCTACATCGAATCCCCGTCTTCCTCCCCGTGTCCATCATCTCGCGCTTCCTCAGACAAGACGTGGGCCCAACCTGGATTCTGAAAGTAGGGGCTCCCCCTGCCAATCAGGGTCGCAGGGCTCACGATCGCCACAGGTCTGCTTCCTGCAGGTTTCCCCGACAAGTCCGAGCACAAAGCAGGTTCTAACAAGGATGTGCCGTGCGAAAAAGCCGGACGACGGGATGTTGCTGGGACATCCCCAGTGTGCAGAGCAGCCAGGATCCCAAGGGAGACGCACTCAGCAGAGGCAGGAGAAGACCCTCCTCTCCCCCATACTCATCGCCACCAACCAGCACAACCACCACGCCCCGAGGGGAAAGAAACAGATGCGGAGGTCCGAGTCCCTTTCTTGTTATGGAGAGAACCGATCCCTTGTGCTCACGGGCTGGGGGCAGTGCAGACGGAATGATGCTGTCGGGGCTGGGAGGCTGGGAGGGGGCTCGCGGGGACAGAGGCGCAGAGACCCGGGCCCTCAGGGGACGCCAGGTGCAGGTGCCCCTTCAACTGAAGAAGCGACAGAGGGTCCCAGGGCCGGTCACCCAGCGAGTCCGTGACACCACAGGAACCACAGCAAGGACTCGGGAACCAGGCGATTAGCCTCCTGCAAGTACGCCTGCCAGGGTCCTCGGCCCAAAGGCGCCAGCGCTGGGTCATCTCTCCCAGGCCTCAAGCCCAAGGCTGCAGTAATTCCCCCGAAACACAGGACCAGCCTCTAAAGGAAGCTTCGGGGGACGTGTGGCAGGGGGGCTGCCTTCCGTCCCGCTCTCCGTTCTCATCAGCTCCCGCCTCGAAGGCAGGTGGTGCCAGTCATGTCTGGTGTCCTCAGAAGACAAAAGGGCTTATTCTCCCTCTCACCTTGGTTTGCACATTAGAACAAATTCTTCACATTTTTTACAGTCTTGGTGTATGTCACGAGATAGCCAAGGCATGGGATCCTTCCACGGGAATTCTCTTCACGGTTCTTGGACATGCAGCATCTGAACGGCAGTCACTCCGGCACCCCAAATTGTCATCATCATTGCAACGCGTAAGTGCAACCCTGAGGTGGGTGGGACCGTCTGGAAGCCCCACGTTCACTAGAGCTGGCGCTGCTGGAGTCCGTCACCTGACGCCTGTCACTACGGCGCCCGGGTCACCCTCCGCCAGGTGCCTGTGCGGGGAGAACCCACTCGCTGCTCTAACCCGCAAGCCTCCTCCAAGCAAAGGTGTTTCAGGGGAGCATGACGGCTGCACGGCAGGCGTCCCTCCGAAGCCTTTAGAACACGCAGCTTGCTGTCGCCTCGAGCCGTACATCCGGTGTGGGGACACCGTTAGCTGCATGCCGCCATGTGTACTGAAATTAATCAAATTAGATGAGACTTAAAATTCGGGTGCTCCTCCCAGGGGAACGGGGGGGAAGAGAAACAAGACAAAATCAGAAAGGGAGACAAACCATAAGAGATGATAAAACTGTAAGAGACTTGGGGTGGGGGCTGGGCAGCCGGGGGACGAGCAGGAAGGAAGACCCGTGGCGTCCCAAGCACTGGGACACTGAACCCCACCTCTGAAGCTGACAACGCACCGCAGCTTAATGAATTCAATTTAAGTGAACTAAAAAACAGAATGAAGGAGTTCCGGTTTCTCGCCACACGGTTGCTCTGAGAGCCCAGAGCCGACCTCGGACGACGGTGTCTCCCTCGCCGAGGACGGCTCTCCCGGGCACTGCCGCCAGGAAGCAAGGCCTGAAGGCGGTCAGTCCCTCGTCTGGCCTCCTAGAGCCTACGGTTTTAGAACAATTGCAAAAGGACAACTAAAAATCAATTCCACGGCAAAATGCTGACAGAAGAACCTTGTTTTGAAAAAGTGATGCTGAGATTCACAATGTTAGTTAGGAAGGAAAGAGAAATGCCTTCTTCCAGGGAGGAGGAAGTGGGTGATGTCGGCCGAGGGGATCGAGAGGTTTCCGAGGCCACCGTGGGCCACTGCAGGACTGCGGGGAAAGAGCAGGAGGGAGGCAGAGCCCGTGCGGGGACGGCAAGCCAGGGAAGCAGCGGAGTGAGAAGATGCTGCGACACGGGCAGTGAGTGAGCACGGGGACACGTGGGACGCTGGGCCTCACCCCCGAAGCCCACGGGGCTGCCCCAAACAACAGCTTCACTCTGTGCTCCCGGGGCCCCTGCCAACCAGGCGTCTGGAACCGAGCATCGCGTGCACATCACCCACACTTACAGGGAAACAAATGTCCCACAGAGACACAAAGAGAACTTGGGGTTTTTCCGAGGAAAGTGTCCAAACTCTGGAAGCAAACCCCGCAGCCTTGCCTGCACTCGGCGCTGACAGCCCTGGGTGAATGTGCAGCAGCGCCGGAGACGCTCATGAAAGAATCCAGCTTGCCCTCGTGGGGGTCCCAGAGCCCCCAGCCTCCAGTCGGGGGAGGAGCACGCCGGCAGTTCCCGGGATGGGCAGAGCCCGAATTCCATGACTCAGAGCATGGACACGGCCTGGCCAATCAGCCTCAGAACTTGGGGGTCAGGAACCAGTGCCCTGATCTAGCAGGGCCAACAGACACGTCCTGTGGCCAGAGAACTGGGAACCCTAGGAGTCAGGGCAAACCAATAGTTGCACCTTTGGCGGCGCAGCTCGGGGACTGGGCTGTGCGGGCATCGGGGGACAGAAGGCCAGGACAGCAACATTAGGAGAAAGACGCCCTCAGATGATGTCCGCTCTGAGCGCTGGGGCTCCCTGCCCCGGAACATCAGTCACATCCCAAGTTGAGCACGGCTCCGTTCCAACACCTTTATCACATTTTTCCCATCTTCTTGGCAGGGAGATGCGTCCAGGAAAGATTTCCAGTGAAGCTTCACTTACCCAAAAAGATTTTGCTGGGCTCTTTCTCTGCATTTCAGTGGAAGTCCAGAAAAATGCTAAGTGTGAAATCCAGGAAAAGGGGAGAGGGAAGAGGGAAGTCTCTGACGTCCCTGGACGCCCCTGACTGGGGAGACAGACAGGACTGCCACGGCGCCTGTCCCCACGTCCAGCCTCCCGGCCCCAAATGCCCCACTCTGCCATCGCACTGCGAGTGAAGCCACGGGGACCGTCTGCGAGGGGACGCAACTCTGACCAGCATACGCCACGACTATTTAAGAAGCTCGACAAGATGTGGACCGATATGCTGGGAATCCCATCAAACCAAGAAAACAGTGAGGTTTGTAATGGAAACAGAGACACACTTGAGTTTAGGATTGTTCCAATAGCATCGGGACAGTCCCACACTCCTAACACTCGGATTCCATGGCCGGTGACGTGCAAAGCTCACAGAAGTGGCTGCTGCATGGAAACCTGTGACGTTTTCCAGAGGGTGACTCCGTTAGGAGCTCACGTCAAATAACCCTGGATGGCAAAAACCAGTGAGGACCCCGTGAGGACAGAGGCATTTAACTCTGGAGTGCATGGCGATGGAGGAGGTTTTCTCTGCTGCCATTTAACTGGGGGCGGGGGGGGCAGAGTTTATGCAATTTTTGAAACACATGTGTGCGTCTCTGCGTTACCAACATGCTCATCTGAAATGATTTTAACCACCCAGCGTGTCACATACTTAAAATTTTGATGTTACTATATATCAAACTAACACAATTTCAGGCAAGGAAACCGTCACAGGGCCCAATCTTATCACACTGAGGTCCATTCTGAAGACATCTTCATGCTTTGAAGGTCGTTTCCTGAAGCCTTTCTTTGGCTCCGTCCCGCACGTGAGAGTCGCATCCCGTTCCTGCAACACCGGCCTCCCCACGCACCATGGCTACGTGGCACCTTGTCAAAGTGACGGGAACCGGGTTGTCCCAACTGTCCACTGGTGAGGACCGGCTTTCCAGCCAGCGCCCTTCACAGACCACCTCTGAGCATCTATGCGTTCATCCGTGTCGTCTTTATTCAAGTCTTCTTGGAAACTACCTGCCCAGCAATTTATGAAAGACTCAAGAACATCCCCAGGGACATGAATTTCCTCCCATAGCCCCGGGTTCAAGCTGCCAGCGGGCGCGGCGTGGGCAATGGGAGAAACGCCCCTCGCCGTGTGGATGGCAGCACTGGCCAGGGAGCGCGGGCCGGTCGCGGTGCCGGCGCCCTTTCTTGGGGGCGAGCTGTCCCCCGTGACCCACCTCCTGCCCCTGTCTCTGTGTGGGCTCCCCCAGTGTGGCTGACCCGCCACCACTGTTGTCCCAGAACCTAGGGAGAAGCCTGTCCAGCTCCCCGACCTTGCTCTGTAATAATGTCCCCGTCACCGTGATGCCCCGGGGGCTCCCACGGCCCCTGCAGCCTCCCAGTCTCCCTCCGGCCCCGGGCGGTCTCTGAAGGGGGACCCAGCCGGCTTCCGATGAACCAGGGAGCGGTGGCAGCTGAGAGAACCGGGCGTCTGCGCAGGTGTGGGTGGGCACGGGCAGGCGTGGGCAGGCACGGCGGCCCTTCCTCAGGCCCCCAGGAGAGCCCGACTAAAACCTAAGGGGCCTGGACGGGAGGTAGGTATAGGAAAGGGAGAGCATCTTGGAGCAACTTCATGCGTGCGTGTGCGCACGTGTGCGCAGAGTGTGCACAGAGTGTGCGTAGAGTGTGCGCAGCGTGTGCGCGCGTGTGCGCAGAGTGTGCACAGAGTGTGCGTGCGTGTGCGCAGAGTGTGCGTGCGTGTGCGCAGAGTGTGTGTAGAGTGTGCGCAGAGTGTGCTGCGTGAGTGCAGAGTGTGCGTGCGTGTGCGCAGAGTGTGCTTGCGTGTGCACAGTGTGTGCAGAGTGTGCATGTGTGTGCGCAGGGTGTGCACAGAGTGCACAGAGTGTGCGTGCATGTGTGCAGACTGTGCTAGCGTGTGCGCAGAGTGTGCGCAGTGTGCTTGCGTGTGCTCAGAGTGTGCGCAGTGTGCGTGCGTGTGCGCAGGGTGTGCACAGACTGTGCGCAGAGTGTGCGTGCGTGTGCACAGAGTGTGCACAGTGTGCGCAGAGTGTGCACAGTGTGCTTGCGTGTGCGCAGAGTGTGTGTAGAGTGTGCGCAGAGTATGCGCAGCATGTGCGTGCGTGTGCGCAGAGTGTGCACAGTGTGCTTGCGTGTGAGCAGAGTGTGCGTGCGTGTGCGCAGAGTGTGCTTGCGTGTGCACAATGTGCGCAGAGTGTGCAGAGTGTGTGCAGTGTGCGTGTGTGTGCAGGGTGTGCACAGAGTGCACAGAGTGTGCGTGCGTGTGCGCAGAGTGTGCTTGCGTGTGTGCAGAGTGTGCATAGAGTGTGCGCAGAGTGTGCGCAGCGTGTGCGCAGTGTGTGCAGAGTGTGCACAGTGTGCTTGCATGTGCTCAGAGTGTGCGCCGAGTGTGCACAGAGTGCACAGAAAGAGGCCACGAGGATGCCCCCGCGACGGGCTGCTCTGAACACAGGGGCATTTCCACTCGAGACAGAACCTTCTCCGCCTCCACAAGGAGTTCTTCAAATACAAGCTGAGTGTGCGCAGAGTGTGCATTTCCACTCGAGACAAGTAGTTCTTCAAATACAAGCTGGGATGCTTCGCACGCTGGTCGAAGACGGAGGAGACATTGTCCTGTTTAAATAAATCCAACTGTACTGTCGTTGTCTGGTAGGATCAGAACATCCCTATGGCTCATGTGCGCAGTTTGCTCTCCGCACGCGCGCTCGGCCGGACCCCAGCAGCGCTGCCCAGGAGGCGCCTGGGCCCCCAGCCCTGCAGACCGGTTCTCAGAGACTCTCTACTTGCCCTTCGCTCCCCGGCCGGTTCTCGTGCACTCGGGAAACAGCATCGATAACGCCACAGGCGCAAAGCTGTGACTTTGCTGAAATGAGGTCAGTCCTCTGCTCCACACCGTTGTCCGGCTTCGTCCTTCCGGCTCCCCAGCCCCAGCGCGACCCCGACCAAGCACGGCCCCGCACACAGACAGACAGGGAGGGCCCGACAGGGGAAACACTGGCCACGACCTGGGCGGACCCAGCGCGAATTCTACCAGATGATCAGAAACACTTCCCGCTGTCAGGAGTGACACCCAGGGCTGCGCACGGTCGTCCTTCCTGAGGGAGGCACGTCCCCACCCTATGTAAGTGACACAGACCCAGGGCTCTCCCCTCCACGTCCTGCCCCAGTGGGAGCGGGAAGGGCAGACCCCAGACCCCATCGGCCCCAGCGGCCATGGGCTTGTGGCCAACTGAAGGGGAGACCGACCACATAAGAAGCTTGTGGCTTCCCGGCTGGGCCACAACACGCCCACGGCATGGCCGCCGTGTTTGCCCACCTGCCGTCCCAAGGCTTCCCAAGCCGGGGCCCAGGCTGCCCGGGGACAGCTCCATCCCAATGTGAGGCCGACTTCACCACTTATAAGACCAGGGTGCCAGGGGTGCCGGGGCGGCTCAGTCAGTGAAGTGCCGGATTCTTGACCTCAGCTCGGATCGCAATCTCTGAGTCGGGAGATGGAGCCCTGCATCAGCTCGAGCTGGACGTTCAGCCTGCTTGGGGGTCTGCTGTGCCTCTGCCTCTCCCTGCCCGCCTGGGCACGTGCTCTCTCTCTCAACAGTAAATAAAAGTAAAACCGGGGCACGAGGGCATTTCTCAGGTCCATCAGGTTTTAAAACCACGAAACTCTTTCCGCCAACTGCTTGCCTCAGAGTCCCACGGTGCTCTCCAGCGTAGGTGGGCCAGGGGCCCGTGGACGGAAGCCATGCTCTCTACGCTTGTTAGGGGTCAACCAACCCTGTGTGGGGCTGTCACCCCTTCCGACGCCACCTCCTCTGGCACAGCAGTTCATACTACTGGGCAGGTCCCTCTTCCCTCCTAGAGATGGATCCTTGGGCCGAAGTGCCTGGAGCTGCCGGCTGGGGACCGGGGTCCCCGTGCCTTCCCCTCCCAGAGTGCTCAGAGGTCAGGCCGCCCCCTCACTGCCTTTCACACACGGACTTGCCCCAGACCCACGAAAGCAAGGCTGCGGGTCAGGAGGCGACAGACAGGATCGGGCGTGTAGACGTTGTGGGCTTATGTTTCCCTCAGAAACGTCCTGTCTCACCCCGGTACCTGCGACTGCGACCGTATCTGGAAACAGCATCTGCTGACGTGACCCCCTGTGGCCCCTGCATCCGATCGCCAGTGTTCTGGGTCGAATTCTGTCCCCCAAAATCCATTTGTGAAGTTCTAACTCCCAGACCCAGAACGCAGCCTTGCTGGGAAAGAGCTGCCGCCGAGGTGAGTAGTTCAGTTAAACTGAATCGCGTTTGGGGAAGAAGAGCCTTTATTCCGCCAGGACCGTCGTCCTAGAGGACAGAGCAATCTGGACACAGACACGCACATGGGCTCGTGCTGGCTCTGTCTCTCTCTCTCTGTCAAATAAATAGATAAAATCTTTAAAAAACTACTCAAAAGGGGAGAGCGAGCCACATCTGTATGTAGGTTTAGCGCCACATCTGTCTTCTCTGATCGCGGGTTTCCACATTCTCACTGTAGCTGCCCCTTCTGTAGACCGGAAGGGCCAGGCGTCCGCAGAGCCCACGAGCGCTACCGAGCCTCCCTGCGCAGAGCCGAGCCCCCACATCTTTTCTGCGTCTTCCGTTTCCCACACCACAGACGTTTGCAGGCCCGAGGAGAGGGCTGAATGGTTTATGAGCCAGAGACGGGCCATGCACGTTGGCCAGCCGCTCTCGACACAGCACCCGAAGCCCAGCGAGAGCCGAGTGCCGAGGAGAGGGGGTCTGGCAGGGCGACTGGCGCCAGGAGCTGGGTGGCCACGCTCCAGGGGCGCACACGGAGAGGAGGGGAGGACGGAGGGCCAGCCTTGCCTGTCCCCCAGGGGGCATGGGGCTCAGAGGACAGGCGCCTCGACAGCCCATCGGGGTAAGAGGAGAAAGCCAGGCAAAGGGTGCAGGTCTGCTCCGTGTGCCGAGAGAAGGTGAGCACGGTGTGGAGGGGGACGGGGCTGGGCGCGGGGGACGCGGTCCCCGTGGGCGGGGGACGGCGGAGGCCACGGCACGTACTTGCTGTCCCAGCTGGACCCCGCCCACCAACGGGAGCAGACACGGCGGTCTCTGCAGGGTCTGAGGACACGCCGGGTCTCCTTGCCAGAAGGCGCGCCCTCCCTGCCCCCACACGTCGGCTGCCTTCTGTCCACTCACATGTGGCACAGAAATGAGTGAATTCGCCGACACACAACCACCAAGCAAGTCCACCCTGGCCAGCCTGGGTACGCCTTCTGCAGACGTTTACAGAGGCCCCGTGTGCACTGGAACGGGTCCCTGCCCGCACCGCGGCCTGCAGGCTGATCCCGTGGACGCTGGCGTCCGTGACTCGTGCAGGAAAGGCCGCCATGCAGGCTGAGGGCTCGCCCGGGACTCTGGCTCCACAATGAGAAGTGGCAGACGTGGACTTGGACAGCAGAGAGCTGGAATCAGGAGTTTCTGTTTGGTGAGATGCTGGGCACCCAAGAGAACCCCAGCAGAGGTGCCCAGGAGTCAGGTTTCCAGACGGCCTCCGAGCGCCCTGCCACGGACTCACGGGTGCCCCGCGACGGGTTTGGGTGCCCCTGCGGCTCTGAGGAAAGAAGCCTTGGGAGCAGCTCTTTCCAATGGAAGCCACGCAGACACCAGCCTCGGTGGCACTGGTCACCCCCATGTCCATGACACAGAGGCAGGGGACACCTCCTTCCCCAGCCCCACGGTCCCCTCCCCAACCCCCAGCACAGCCGCGGGGCTCCCTCAAGGGACACAGCAGTGCTGGAACAGAGGGGGACATGAGGGTCCTGGGCCGGAGCTGTCCGTGGGCAGAGACAAACAGCCGCCTTCAGAGTCCGCAGCCAGGACCTGGCCTCCCCGCTGTGCCCTCAGATCTCGGCGACTCCGGACTCGGAAGCTTTCTCGGGCGTAGCCCCCTTGGGCTGGACCCGGAATGGACCAGGGGTGCCCACAGCGAGGTGCGGAGAAGACGCGGGCCGGGGAGCAGAAGTGGCGAGCCCCGTCCTAAGTCTTGTCTTCACCCCCAGACATTCTACGGTCTCTTCATAGATGCTCGGAGTTACTCCGAATATTACAGAATTAACCTCTTACATGAAATACTTTCAAATTTGATGAAGAGCCATCGGAACCCATAGGGAAACTCCTCACTTTTCTTATTAACACACAGAACCTACCAGCATTTCCCATTTCCTGATTCCCTTTGCTCTGCGGAGCAGAACTCCTGGTAAACGTAGTCTATTAACACGTCCCAACGTATTTAGAAACGACCGGCTACGCGTGATGGTCTCGGCAGCACGCACGAACGTCAGTCCGTTCTAGGTCTTTAGTCACTGATGGACGGCGGAATCCTTCTCTGTAAACCTGAGCACTTCAAAACCAGACGTCCCACGGGACTAGACGCGCCGCTGCTCTCCCAGAGTTCGGACGCCCTGCACCACGGCTCTCTGTCCCGCACAGCCGGAGGGCTGAGCGGGAAGCCAACTGCCTCAGACGAGCCCCGTTCCTGTCAACCCGTCAGCATGCCGGGCACAGGCACACTCTGCTCCAGGGGGCCACCTCCATCCGGCTCCCTAGAAACACTCTCCTGCCCTCCTCCTCCGGCTGGCCCGCCCACCCGACCCCCTCTCCGGGGAGGAGTTCCGTGTCCGGGGACTCAGCTAACCCTCCAGCTCCCCTCTACCGACCAGCCATGGTCACCCTTCGTTCACCGGGAAGGCTTCCACCGCCGGCATCTCAGCCTCCTCGGGACACGGAGCAGGTCCAGACTCACACGGCTCTCGCTCCGGCAGGGCTTATGCCTTTGCTCCCAACAGGAGGGAAAGACTCCAAGGCCCAGAGCGGTGGTTGATGACCGTGCTTCGATCCGGCGTCCAGCGGTGGGCGCAATCCGTGCCTACGCTCTCTCCCAGCGAGCTCCTGCCCCACTTGCGTTCACATGCGTGTCTGTGCACAAACACACACACACACACACACACACGCTCTCTCCCAGTGAGCCGTCCCCTCACACGCACGTGTGCACACGCACAGACACACGTGCACATGTGCACACGCACAGACACGCACACCCGCGTGTGCACACGCTCTCCCCGTGAGCCGCTGCCCCGCGGCCGGGACCCCGCTGGGCCGCTGTGTCTTCAGCGCGCGCTTCTCATTCCCTCCTGTCCTCTCATGCCAGGCCCCGACGCGGACACAGGAGAAAGAAAGGGCTCAGTTACGTTCCAAAGGTCCTCCAAGAAAAGAGGTGACCGAAACACTCCTCAGCGAGAGACCAGTGACTGGACTGCGTCGAGCCGCGCGCCGCGTGAGTGAGAACGCTCCACGCTCTGCACACCGAGCCGCTGAGCGGCAGCGATGGGAGCCCGAGGCGGGAGGCCATGCCGGTGCGGGCTGCTGGTCGGCCGCTCTCCTGCAGGGCCTCCCCCCCGCTTGAGCGCCGCACGCCAGTCTGAGAACCCCCGGGTTCGTCCGTGGGCTGGCTGGAGCGTCCACGGGAATGGCTGTTCCTGTGGGGCCAATACCCTGCTGCCCCCCATGACATCAGGATTTGAGACGTGCGGAGCCGCAGGAAAAGAAACGGCAGGGACCGAGCTTCTGAAGTTAACTGAGACAGAACTACCCTAATTCAGACCAACTGCGGTTAAAGGAGGGACGTCCTCAGCGGCGCCACACGAGAAAGCCTGTAACAGACATACGGAGTCTTAGATCGAAAACCAGCAACTGCAGATGAGCTGGTTCTGAGCTGTGAGCCGTGACGTGCTCCGAGCCGCTCCAACAACTCCACGAGTTCCGCGGGCCCCGAAACCACGACAGCTTCCAGACATCATCAGAAGCCTTTAGAATGCAGATGTGTGACTCCGTTCCCCAAATACACGGGAAGAAAAAATCACATCATGCACCGCCCTGCTCGTTGCGTCTAATCTCTAACAGCAAAGTAAGTCTGAAAGAATCAAATACAACCACAGAGGCTGGGATAAATAAATTTCTACAAATCCACGCATCAGAAATGGAACAGTCCACTAAAATCATGTAAAAAAACCATTTTCCAGCAAAAATATTTAAAGTTTTAAAACAAAATTTTTTGAAGTGTAGAACGGATCCCAAGGTTACGTACCTACCCACGAACACACACACGCGCGCACACACACCCAGCACACGGACGCGCACACATCACACAAGGACCACAAACCGTCCGCCCCGCGGCGTCACCGTGTGTAGCCCCTGGGGCGAGATGACACGGGAGAGAGACTCTTCTGTTTCCAGATTCCCCCAGTGGACCTTGGCAACTGTTCTTTTTTAAAAAATCATTTTAATACATGTTATTTTTAACCTATAAAATACTTCCACCGTAGGGAAAATACGTGACGGCGCGCCCATCACCCAGTGGACGGTACAGACAGTAAAGAAAGACGAAGCGTGAGTTACTAGAAGTGACAGCAAAACTAAACCCCAAGCATCCATCAACACACAGCGGGCACGGATCCCGGGCCTGCGCCCCCTTGTCATCTAATGAGGGACCCGATGTATACGGTGAACGTCGCCGATCAGGCACACATTCCTGTCACCCCCGTCACTGCCGGATCCAGACGGACTCCCCCAAAACACAGGCACGCTCTTCGGGGCAGCCCCAGCCGCCCGCCACAGTTTACAGTAACTGAGAACAAAACCGAGGTGCCCAGGTTCAAGCTCTATTTTGGTCCCACCGCACCTGCGAGCTCCTCTGAGTCTGTAAGTGACAGACCCTCCCCGTGGCTCTGCGGGCAGCCCAGGGACACGGGACACGCGAAGAGCCTGGCACCCTGCGTCACACCACAAGTCATCACACCCAAGACTGCCAAAGTCAGCCGGTCCCCACCACACCCTGGTCCCACCTGTCCTACTGGGCCCAGGGCGCCAGCCCCACCCTGCTGTGCCATCCCAGGGCTTGGAGGGAGCCTGGCTCCTGCCACCTGCCACCTGCATCCCCAGCCCGCCCTCCCCTCCGCCCGGGACTTCATCTTCTCCTACCAGACAAGTGTCGCCCGCCAGGCTGCAGACATCCGGCCAGCCGGGGCGCTGGTCCGTCCACCCGGGCTAACCTCAGCCTCCTGTCCGTCGCCCTCAGAACACACCCCCGTTTCGCAGGCTGGACCTCACCTCCCGCTCTTCTCCCCAAGGCTTCCACAGGCTTTCACAGAACTGACCTCTGCCTGCACCCGCGACTCGCTCTCCTTGTGCCCGTGGAGCAGAGCAGGCGACAGGAGGGGCTGATCAGCGCCTTGTCCCCTGGGCAGTCCGGCCTGTGCCTGGCAGGCCGCAGCCATTCCTCGGGGGTCTCAGAAATAAGGAAACGAGTGAACCCGACCTGCTTCCACGGGAGGAGGAGGCACAAAGCTGTGATGGTTACACACGAGGCCACACCCTTTGTAGGCGTCGTCTCCAAAACCTGAGAGGGGCATGTGACGTCACGGGAGGAGACCAGGAAGTTAGGAAGTTAACTCAGGGCTCGAGCCCGCGTGGGGCCGTCTCTCGGGCCCCACGTCTCCCACCTCCGGGGGTTGCCGCCGTAAGAACTGTCTGGCGTCAGTCGGCACGTGAGCACCCGCTCCATAGAGTGGTCTAACCTGCAGTCAGCCACGTCGACCTGGCACCCTTCACTGCCCTTTTTAAACAATTGATTCAGAAGTGTGTCTGAATCCTTCGTCCCAGGACTGGAAACTAGTTTTCTGGGTAGTCAGCAGGGTGGTATCATTCAAAAGTGAAGTGAACCGGTCACACATCCCAATAACTAGGAAAACATGGTCTCGCCTCGGAACCAGCCCACATACCCCAAATGCTGGAAAATGTTAAATGCTCAGAAGCCTGGGAGAGGCTTAGCTGAGAACTCGGTCATTTGTTCCATGTTTTCTAAGTCAAACAGCAGCAGCTTAGCCTGGGCTGGTGACAGTGCTTTACTGTGCATGTGGCGAAACCCCCGGAGTTGTGCAGTGTGTAGCCTGGGCCTCTGTGCACCGTGTCTAAGCTACGGAGCTCTTGCAGAGGCAGCTGCAGGTGCATCTGGGGTTTGGCCGGCTGGATAAAATTGCAAATCATAGACTGCAGGTGGTGTTTAAAGACCCGGACATCATGGCATTACCAATACATGGGGTGCCCAGAGGGCAGGGGGCCAGGACCAAGCACCAGACAGAGGACAGAGAGGGCTCAGTGCAGGACAGGGGGCCTGGACAGGAGGACCTGTCAGCCCTGGGACAACCCAGGAGCGGGCACTGACGGCAGGCCCACGGGAATTTCAGAACAAGGAAGCGGCATGCTCGTTCATCTTATCCCAGAGCCCCAGCCTTACCCCCGGACACAGGGTCCCGGAGGGCAGTTAATGTCGCCCGCCCCTTGGGCCCAAACCAGCTCAGCCGGCGGCTGTCCTCCTAGTCCTGCAGGAAGGTGAGCCCGGCCGCCCTTCTGCTTCACCAGCCTCCCCCGCGCTGGGAGGGGCTCACGCGCTGGAGGAACGAGAGAGCAGACAGCAGGAGACCCTGTGCCGCGACCCCGCACCCCGTCTCACTGGGCGTGCGCTTGTGTGGTTGCGTCAGAGCGACGCTGTGGAGGGACTCGGGCAGACACACACTTACACTCACGCTCACGCCCACACGCACAGCCAGACACGCTCACACACACACCCACACACACTCACACGCGCTCGCACTCGCACACCCGCGGGAGGAGGGAGGCAGCATGGCTCCGGACTCGCTGAGGAGCCGCCGCGGGGACAAGGGCCGCGGACCCAGGAGACGAGGCCCCGCGGCGTCGACAGGAAGGGGCCCCGGGGACCACCCGTCCTGCCGCACCTGGAGCGCCTTGACAGTCAAACGCGCCATCTCGTACTTTCCGGCAGCACCGCAGCCAGGTGTGGGGGGAGGCCCGGCCCGGTGTGGCCGCCTCCCCGCCTGCACCCTCCCAGGCAGGCTGTGGTGGCCTCAGTCTCTGCCCAGCCCTTCCCCTCAGAACGGAGGTCGCCGCCGAGCCTCCGTCGTACTGAGGTGTGCGGCCCAGGACCAGACTGGACACCTGATGCCGCAGGGGACAGAGGACCTGTAGTCCCAGAGCATAGCCAGGGGACCGGCAACGTGTGCCTGGTGCACAAGCCGTAACCTACCCCAGGGGAAGCCATTTGCACGGGTGACCCTGGAGAACTGCGAGGACAGGGTGCGGCCAGCAGCAGGGGAGGGACGAGGGCTGCCCACCACGCCGCACACACCCCCGGGAGATGCGCGAGGTCCCCATCCTCCCTCTAGGGCTGGCTACAAAGTGACACACAGAAGAGGGCTCTGTTCCCGAGAAACCGAGCTCCTTCCGCCCCTGGGCCGTGGAGGGCAAGAGCCCGCACTTCCTTCTGTCTGCGCGAAGGATGACATCGGACACCTGACTGGGCAGGAGTCTCAGTCTTGCGTTTCCTGAGAAATCAAGACACCGCAGAGAACAGCAGCATGGAAAGTTCCGTGGAAATGCACCTGAGCCGGGGTGACCTCCAGCAGCTGCTCCTGGAGCTCAAGGAGGCCCCTCGGGCTGCACCCCCCCCACAGCCACGTCCTCCAGTTTCTAAGAGGAGCGTTTCACAACCGATGTGCGTAGACAGAAATCCGAGCAGCGACACGGTCAGGTACGGTGGGCACGTAGAGGAGAAGCTCTCAGCATCTCGCATTTGGTATTTCTTCCCTTTTTATGTTTTGGTGAAAATCACTCTGGAAGTGCCTCGAAAGGCCGTCCAGAGAAGCCAGAGCAGTTCCCCATCTTCAGCGTCTTGGGATGTGCGGCCTTAGATGCACTGAACATGACGTCACTGAAACAGACTTTGTGGGGCCCTGAAAATGGAAGCGTTTTTCGAAACTTCGATTATACATGTTCGACACAGAGCACACGAATGGCGCAGATGATCACGTTTAAAATTCAGAATTTTCTGAAATGAGAAGCCATCTTTGTGGCAAAGCGGACAGGTCCTTCTCGGAAGGAACAGCTGCCCTACGACGGGAAGATGAGGGCCTTCATTCTTAAGGACACTCTGCAGGACCAGCAGCGGGTTGTGGGGTCCGAGATTCCACTGAAAAGAGAGCGTTCAGCCACAGCCGGCAGGTCCCGCTGAGGGGACCAGATCGGAGGCCGACAGGCACACTCTGCAAGTGGCGGGCGGTGCTGGTGGACGTCGGTCCTTGCCCACACCGTGAGGGGTCTGCCTGAGACCCACACACGGCCACACGGGCCAGTTCTGAGGACAGGAACACACATACGATTCCGTGTGTCTTTTCTGTGAGCACAGCGAGTGAGAGGACACTATTGTCTAAGTCAGCCCTGCCGCCCAGGGACCGGAGAGAAGACATGCCAGATTCCCTTGAATGGCCTGGAAATTTCCATTCAGTTTTCTTCAAGGGATGAGAAAGCGTTTGCAACGGGCCTGCAGGCCAGGAATCTTGGCAACTTGCGGTGTGGCCGAAGCTCGCCGTCCTCCTAAACGGCATCTCCCGGACCAGCTCCGTCGGGAGGGAGCCGAACGCTCTGTTATTTTTACTACAAAAGCATGTGACTGGGGTCTGGGTGCCGGCCCGAGTCTGCGCGCTGCTCTGAACCGCTAATGCTTATTGATGTCAGGACACTGTTTGCAAACAGAAAGATTTAGAAGATCGTTTCCGTCTCCAAACCCTGACCCTTGGAGTTCCAGGCTCCCCTGTGCTCCAGCAGCCCAGCCTTCGTGTTTACACAAACCCGTGTGCATCCGTTTATAGAACGCGCCCTGGGCCCCCAGTGAAGCCCCACCCCGACCCCGGAGGTTTGCCACACTCTTCCTGAGCCGGGACGGCCCCGCACACACAGGAGCTCCCAGAGAAGTGGAGATTTCAGAAGGCGGAGCTCCCTTCCCCTGATGCCTCACAAGGGCCGGAGACCGCACCCTGGACGGTGGGGCCTCACGTGGGATAGAGACCTGCTTACCAGTCAGGGGCCACGGAAGACCCTGCCCACAGCTGGGGCCGTGGCTGCCCACCGAGGGCTGCACTGTCCTGGCCTCGGTCCCTGAGGAACACGGGACGGGACCCGTCAGTGAAGCGTGGCCAGACCTGCGCCATGTGGACATCCCCGATGCCAGCTTACGGGACCTGATTGTTCCAGTTGTTACCCAGGACTCCGGCTTCTTGTGAGACCCCAGGAGAGCAGGGGTGCGCACGAGCCCGGCCAGCTACCGAGGCAGCACTTCCCAAACACATACCGTGTGCTGCAAAAGTGAGCTCGGCCCATGAGGACGCGGGAAAGGGGCGATGGCTCCAGGTCTCCACGGGGCATCTACACACGTTGAGAGGACGGCCTTGAAAACCAGCTGAACACCCCACACACTCGCAGCAGGGAGAGCCGGCAGCCCCCCTCACCTCACGCACACCTCACCGGCTCCAGTCACTGTGGGGACGGAGAAGCCTGCCACCGTCCACTCCCGGGCCTGGACACGGCCCTGGGCCAACACCCCGGCGTGTTGTCTCCGGCCTCTGGTTTTGTTCAGTGTTGTTACCGACGGACTGAGCATGTGCCTGCGGAGCCGAGGCACAGGGAGGTGCACGCGACAGCTTCCCGGGGTTACGTTTAGGGGGCAGGGGTGAACGAAATGCATCCGTCGTTGAAGCAGAAAACACGACGGGTCTGCAGCGGGTTGCCAGAGTCTCGTTGCCTCTACGGAAGATCTCTCCACATTCGGCACTGCCCAAAATTTAAGAAAAGTCTGAAAAGCCGTCATCCAGGGCAAGGCCGTCAAAAGGATATCTGTGACCCATCGGGACGGCGTCGGAATAAACCCAGTAGGACACTCAAAGGCCAAAGCAATTCCACAGCTTTGCTGAGGTGTGAGCCATGTGCGATCAAGTTCACGTGCACAGGAGACGGTTTGCATTTCAGCCCAAGCGCGTGGGTTCGGGGCCGACTGAGCTCAGGCCCCATGGCCCCCAAGGGGTAGCTGGAGCTGCGGGCCCCAGTGTTCAGGGACCACCCCGTTGTGCGGGGGCCTCCGGCAATGGGCTGGGACAGTCCCCGGCCAGAGCCCCCTTCCTAAGACGGTGGCGGAGAGCAGCCCAGGCCCCAGGCCAGCCTCACCGCTCGCCTCTGCCCGGCACCACCCCAGCCCCTGGGGGGAGCCCAGGCCAGGAGGAAGACACTGCCTCCCGCCTCCTTCCCACACCGCGCCCTGGCTGGCAGGGACACAAGTGCGTCGCAGGTGCGCCCTGACCCAGCGGGGCTTCCGGAATCTGTCCTCTGGGACAAATACTATGAGAAGACGGCTTTCTTCCGGAGGCTTCTGGGAACGGCCTCCAGCGGAAGTTCCTTCCCCGCCTACGGACTGCACCGGCAGCCTGGCGGCCCTGGGCCCCGGCCACAGTCAGCCCCGCCACCCTCCCGACCCAGCGCAGCCCAGCCGAGGGGCTTGCAGAAGTGCTGAGCGGAGATCAAGGGCCCCTGAGAGCAAAGGCTCTTCTAGCGGGTAATTCTCATCCTACCTTTATGACTTTCCGTTTCTCGAGTTTGGGTCAGAAGCATGTTTGAGGAACAGAGCCCCCGAGAGCTGGGTGGTGAGGGAGGGGACTTGGAGCCCCCGAGAGTCACACCTACTGCCTGGCAGCGCCGGACCCCAACAGGGTCCTCAGACGAACGTGGGGGCCTCCAATGAAACACCTGCTTCGTGTGTGCGAGATCACTGCCAGCGTGGCTGAGGCTTATGCGGATCTTGGAAACGGTAGGATGAGCAGTTCCTCTCACCCACTTAGCCCTCTTGCCGGGGACACACCCCCTTCAGTCTCACTGCCGGGTCCCCGCACACAGAGCAGGGCAGAGTGCACAACGTTGGGCGCCCTGACGTCAGGTCATTTCCCAAGCTGATGTACCCTGTCTCCTGTGCATTTTCCCTCCCTGTGACCACTAAACTCACCTCCATTCCCTCCCTAAACATTTCTGCGTCAACGCAGTCTGCACCACCAGATGTCCTAACGGTGTCATTCCACGTCAGTCACCAGAACCTACCTTTGTGAAACACGAGATGACGGCCTCACATGTGTCCAACACCACAAGAGGCTGGGCCTCCAAAACCAGGGAGGAGGGCAGGTGACCCCAGCCAGCAGAGAGCTCAGGGGAGCCTGGAATCCTCCGCCCGGAAAGAACCACGCCGTCCGCAGACACCAGCTGCATCTCCCACGTCACTGAAAACACGACACTCCCCAGAGCCCATCCGTCGGAGCTCGGCACGGACTCCAGAGTATGGGAACTGCCTTCATGGTACTCGACGGAACTGGAATCCCGAAGTCACCCACAAAGCGCGCTCGAGGGACGAGGTCGGCTGACCCCAGCCACTCAGGGAGCCAAAGGCGGCAGAAGTTAAGGGAGCAGAGGGAAGGGCTTCTGGGCGGGAGGAGGGCACAGCCCCGGCCACTTGGCTGATCTAGACAAGAGCCACCGTCGCGGAGACTCCGTAAGTGACGACACTCCTGAGAAGCCCACGAGCCGTCTCCCGCCGAGGACTCCGCACATCCGCATCGCAGCCTGACCTAGAACTCCTCGTTCAAAGTCTCCGTGCCCAAAGGCAACCGGAGTGTCCACGGCTCACGGAGAGTCCGCGCCAGCGAGCTGCGCTCTCCCGCCAGGTGCACCTCCGCCGCCGGGGCACCAGGCTCGATGGGAAGAACTGAAGGTCTGCACGGGCTCCTCCTCGTCAACGTGCTACGAGGGACTTCAGTTTACATCCAAATGCTTTAAACAGCACCAGAATTCCACACCAGCTTCCCAATAAGTATGCAAAGGAAACCCGACACGAGAGTGGACTGAAAAGTCGCTAGAAGACGGAAGCTCGCTCAGCCTCAGCAGGGCAGGGAGGGGGGCCCTGGAAGCGCGTCCTGGGCCTCGCCCTGTGCCTCTCCCTTTTCACAGTCTCCAAGAAAGACCCCAAAAGGTTTACAAGGGACTCACTTGAAATTCAGAGTACGCCCACAGCACAGGGCAATGGGGGGATTTCCTTATTCGTTCTACCAAACAGCACAGAACTGTGGGCGTCTTACACACACGTGTCAGGGCCCCACGGTGCACTGCGGCCCTTCCGGGCTCACCCGTGCACCGGCCATTCCTCGCCCTCAGGCTACAACCATTCCCAGCACAGGAGACCCACAATGGCGCTCACACCACGCTGTACCCTTAATTTTAAAGGTAGTTGGTCTATGTACACATTTGCACTAAAATAAGTCCTTCTTAAAAATGACTGCGATATGCCACGAAGGTTTGGGTGCTGAATCGTTTTTACTAAACTTTGGCACGAGGTTTCCCCTTAAACGTGAAGCCTGCCAAGGAGGGTGGCGGAAAGTCGGAGAAGCCGCAGCCCCGGCTCTGCCAGGTGCCCGACTTGGGCTGTTCCTAGCGCAATGGTGGCGGCGAGCGCGCCTCCACCCTCGCAGCTCCCAGGCTGCTGCTGTGACCGGCCCTCCCCCTCGCCTACCCCAGCCCTCAACGCTACCAAGTACAGATGCTCACAATTCTCGTCCTAACCATGGTTTTCAAAGTCACGTGGGCAAGTCTAGAAGCAGCCACACAGCTCAGGCATGTCAGGAGGTCCCATGCGGCTGGGTGGTGTTAGTTCTCAAGATTACGTTGCTTCTAGAATTTCATTTCATCTCTGAAGCAGGACACCCCCCGACTTCCAAGGGAAGGACTCACAGGACTGTGCTCACTGCTCACGTGAGCTGAACGACGTGCCCCTGCCAAATCTTTCGGCACATCCGTCCGTCCAGACGAGCCCTGCTGAATTCCACCGCGGCTAGCCCACCTCAGAAGGCGTCTGGGGGTCCACAGGGCTCAAAGTCGCAGCAAGAGCCACACGCACCATGAAGCCCCTCGAAGTCCACACCACCCCCTGGGGGACAGCGTGAGGAAGCGAGACGGGGACAGCCGGGGCAAAGCCGCACAGGGACTTGGGATGTCCCCATCACAATAAACGGGCTCCCAGACGGCTGCGGCTCTCCCCGTACGATGCCCTGCAGACCCAGAGCCCCACCCCGACCCTGCCAGGCGCCGTGGGGGGTCTTCCTCCAGCGTGTGTGGGGACTTCAGCCCAGACGCTGCAGTGCACGGCCTGCCCAGCCATCCTCCTCAAAGGAGGACCTTGGCCTCAACAGCAGTGAGTCCATGGAACACTCCTCGGCTCCAAGACCCTCGTCTGCAAACCTGCTCCCCAGAGCCTCCAGCGCTCCAGGGACTCACCCTCGCCCGCGACGACCAGCCGTGTGACCAGGGCGCGGCACTCGGTCCTTCCGTGCCGGGTTCCTCGCCGCGGCATGGCACAGTCCGCACGCCCACCACGTGGAGCAGGGGAGGGAGCCGCGCCCAAGTCCCCTCAGCATCCCGTTAACTCATTATTTCTAGCGCGTCAGTCACAGCAAGGGGCACACTTTGCAACTTCTGCTAAATGAAACTGCAAGATTATGCTGGTTTCCAAGACATAATTAATAAATTAGCTTTTAATTATTACAGGATGAGAGCTAAAATAACAATACGCCAACGGAGCACCCCCAGCTTTCCCGCAACTCCCACGTGGAGCTGGCCATAGACCGACCGAGAGTCAGGAAGGCTTCCTGGAGGAAGGGCAGCTGTCTGCAGAGAGGGAGGAGCCGGAGCCAGCACACGACAAAACCCAGGGCGTCCAGCAGGCCCGGCAGTGGGGCTGAGGCAGAGCGAGTCCTTGGCGTGCGCAAGCCAGCATGCCACACCGGGGAGGTGGGCACCTGGAAGGGGAGGGCCTCGCCCAGGAGGGTCATCTCCCCGCTGAGAGCTGGACCCTGTACGAGCGCAGCAGAGCTGCGTGTTGACAGCGACCACAGCACAGGGCACGGTGACAGAAGAGGGCCACGCTCCCGCCTTGCAGCCTCAAGGACCGAGCTCAGGAGCTGGCCCCACCCCCAGCAGCAGCAAGCCCAGGGCGCACGGCCAGACCGAGTCCTCCTGCCCACTCCCACGGGCCCTCTGTTGGCCAGTCCGTGGCGGCCCAGGGAGGCGCCTCCTGTAGAACTTCGTCCTCACAGCGTCCCTCTAGCACGAGTCCAGGAGGCCTGTGTGGTGCTACAGTCCACACCAGAGTGTGTCTCACGACAGGGCCCAGTGTCCACTTCCGCGGCCGGTGACTGCGATCGGCTCTAGGTTGTACCCGGAATGTCACCAGAGAAAGGACGGCAGACGAGAGGCGAGTTAGCCACAGAATGACTGACGACCGGAGGACATGCAGCAGAAGGTTCCCTACCAGACTCCTCAGACTGTTTCTCGACGGAAGGAAAGAGAGGAGAAAACTGGTGGGAAATCCAGAGCTCTCCCTCGGGTGGGCGTACTGTCCTCTGTCCCGCTGGGGTAAGTCCTCACCCCAGCCAGCAGCCAGCGCCAGGCGGGCCTTGGGCCGCTCACAGAGGAGGCCGGCCAAGCAGGTCCCCTCGGCCCGCGCGGCTGCGCTCAGGTCCCCGTCTGCAGCGCACACATGTGGTTACCCCCCGTGTGCCACGCCTCCAGGACCCACCACCCTGCCTGGCTTTAACGGGAACCCAGCCAGGTCAGACCACCCGGGAAGGACCATCCCGGGGACCAGGACCCCTACGGGTGGCCACACCCCCCACGCCCGCCTCCCATGCCTGCCTCCCCCCACCCCACCTCTCCCGCCTCCACCTACATAAGGCCCCACCCCACACCCCCACCCCATCCCCCACACCCCACCCCCCAGGGCCCACACACCTGTCACCCTGGTCACAAGCGCAACCACGTTGAGGCTGCTGGGTCACTCGAGGGTGATGTGCGGGGCCCGCTGTCAGCACGGTGGCGCAGCTGTGCTCAGAAACCAGCCCCCACCCGCCGACAGCCCAACGGGAAACCAAGTCCTTCCCAGTGTGGCGCACATGCCCACATTCAGGTCCCAGCCCACGGCCCTCCAGGGTCCTGCAGCTCAGGGATCGTCACCCTCGGGGGCCGGGCCGGGGCACTGACAGCCACTGGCGGTTTGGAAAGCCTCGTGGGGCTTCTGTGGACACCTGGCAGGAGGGGGCACAGAGCCCATGTCGTGCGCCCTGCAGGCCACCAGGTGCATCGTTGGGGACTTGCACTCCCAGAGCTGCCCGCCTGTGTGACGTCAGGATGGCCTTGGGGGTTTTCTGAGTCTCCCTTCACTGTGGTGTCGTGGTCCCCACAGCTCGACCGCTAACCCACGGCCGCGGGGACATCTGACACCAGCGACTCTGAGACAGGCCCCAGGAGTAATGATGACATTTGTGTCCTTTGTTTGGCATTTTTTGCCTGATTGTGTTATGTAACCTCCGTAAGGTGAGTGAGTCTCAGTCTTCAGAAAGTCCATTTAAAGGAGGGAAGGGGAGAGGCTGAGCATGAGCGTTTCCAGGTACAGCAATGAGGACAGAAGCCGCCTCTCACCATGGCGAAACCCAGCGCAGCCCCCGTGCCAGGCCCCTCAGGCCAGCCTGGGCACCGTGTCACCGCGTGCAACCCGCCCGTCCCCCCTTGAAGGTCTCACTTCCGACTCCGCTCGAAGATAGAAGGCAGCGTGGAGACGGCCGGGCCGGCACAAACTCTGCAGCTCTCGCGGAAAGCTCAGCCTCCGGAGTCAGGCGGAAGTCAGCTGCCCTCCCATGGCCCTGTCGAGGGTCGGGGTGAAGCGGCAGAGTGCGCTCTTGCCCTAACGGACAGACAGCTGAAGAGCCAGAAACAGGAACCCCGGATCACAGGGTGCACCCCGTCTGCCAGTGCCCCCAGCACTGTGGCTGCACCCCCCACCCCCAGCATCATGGGCTCCAGCACCAGCCAGCACCCTCTGCCTGCACCCCTGCTCTGACAGCCTGGGAGGGCCCCCATGGCTGCCCAGCCTACCCTCTCAGAGCACCTCGTGCCCTGCGCCCAGCCCCTGTGCCCCGCAAGAGACCCTCATGAGGCCTCTGTACACGGCCAGGCGTCTCTGTGCCTAGCACACTCCCCACCGAGACCCAGACCTCAGAACTTAGGGGGACAGCCCCCTCCTGGGCAGCATTTTGGAGAGCGATGATCCCTTCCCATAGCCCCAGCCCACTGTCCACAGCTCCAGCAGGGGCACAGGTTACGTGACGCACAACCGTCTTCTCTGCAGGACACTGACCGGTGTCATGGCTGGACAGTGAGTAACCTGTTTGTCCCATTGTCTGGAGCCGGCAACGGCCCTGGAGAGACTCCACGTCTGTCACACACCTGGTCCCTCGAGCCCACCCAGACGCTGCGCGTGCCGTGTCACGACTTCATCCCGTGTGTCCCTGGGCTGTCCCTCCTCCAGAGAGCCCTCCGGCCCATGGGACTCGCACGCAGAGAAGCCCCCCAGCATGGGGACGGGGCCTGGGCTGCAGGGCACCTCTCACGCGCACTGCCTGCCCTCGTGCCGCGCCGGGCCCCTGCCTGCCTGCCCGCAGAGCCGAGGCTGGACCAACTCTGCCACACTCGCCCTTGGGAACACCCAGACAGCAGGGATGTCAGCCCTGAGAGCCTCGATCTCACAGCCAGAGACTTAGGGAAACCCAGAAAGTAAAGAAGAAAAGGTTAAAAAAAAGTGATTTTTTTAAAAAAAACAAAGCCTGGTTAGAATTTGGCTGAGTCAGATTCTGGGTTAGCACACGCATTCTTCTCGGACATTTCAGTTCACAGAGCCCGGGGGCATACAGGCTTCTCTACCCTCCCCACGGGGAACAGGTGACCTGACCTGCACAAGGCTGGAGGCCTGGCTCCGGGGCCACAGCCGGTACCCGGACCGCAGGGAGGAGGGGATGGCCAGGCGCGACGCTGTGCGTGCTGGGCAGACTTCAGGAGACCCAAGGCAGAGAGAGACAAACACAGACAGAGATAGAGACAGACAGAGACAGAAAGAGAAAGAGACAGAGACAGAAAGACCAAAAGCTTTAAAGAGAGAGACTGAGGGAGACGCAGAGACAGAAAGAGACTACCTCCAACGCTCCCTTGCTTTGCCAATTAAATTGTCCTTTTTGCTACATTTGGGGCTCAGGTAAGAAGAGAAGGGGCGAGGTTTCAGGCGACGGGCCAGGCGGCCCCCAGAGGAGGGATGCAGCGGTGGCACGGCGCCTGAGCTGCTCTCTGGGCGCAGCCGCCTGCCCCGCTGCCCTCCCTGAGGCCGGCGTCAGCGCACACGGGCAGAGGTGCACCTGCTGGGGAAGGTCGTGGGGGACCATGACCGCCGGTTAACCTGCGGCTGGACCTGGGCTGGACCTGGGCTCTGGGAGGCCACTCACCCCTTCCTGCCCGCCGTTCACCCCCAGAAGCTGCCCCAAGGACACAGCCTCGAGACGGAAGGGTGATGTGAGCCTGTGAGGACTGGTCGTTCCTGAGCCCATTTGGAGCCTCCTTACGAACATTTCCAGTCTGGCGGGAGACGAGACACCAGAGCCCCTCATGGCCTGGGCCATGGCCCAGGATCCCCAGAGCCCAGGGGCAGCCCCTCCAACCCAGCACCAAGCAGCAGAGCAACCCAGGCTCCGCGAGGACAACCTGGAAATGAGCCCCAGCTCTGATGAGAACCAGGCTGGGGAAGGGCCACCCCAGGATGGCAGGCGTGGCCCTCCTCCTGATGGCCTCCGGAAAGAGAGTCCGGGGGCGACGGCAGCCGCAGCAGAAGGAAACAGAGAGACGCGCCCAGGACGAAGGAAGGGGAAAGAGCGGGGACAAGGGTGGGCCGATCGCGACTTCTCCGAACTTCCTGCGGAGTCTCGGGTACAGCAAAACGGGAGTGGTTTCTGAGCCTGGTGCGGTGAGGGGTCAGCGGGAGTCTGGAGGGAAGAGGGTGTCCCTGGACACCCGGGAGGGCCTCTGTTGAGGTTAGGACCCATCACAAGGGGCAGGCTGGAGAACTTCCGTCCCCGGAGCACAGGGATATCGTACGGATTCTGCAGGCAAGTGTCATCGGACTCCCTGAGCCGGCAGACCCTGCAGCCGCGGCAGCCGGGGGGCAGACAGCCCGACGGCCTCAACGCAGCACTCCTGCGGGCGGCCGGGAGCAGCCGTGCATTTACCAAGCGAACCCCAGACTCGAACTACAGCTGCCGGAAACACCAGATGCAAATTGTCCTGTTGCTTCCTTCCCTGATTGAGCATCTCTGCACCGTGGCTCCAGTCTCTAAAACTGGAAAGCCGGACGTGGTGTCGGAACCCACACTAAGTGGCAGCAGCCTCTGAGGTCTTTTCCTTGTCAAGGTGGCAGAGGCTCTGCTGGTGGTCAAACCCCAAAGCCTACCCAGGAGCCCCCCAGCACCAGGAGCCAGGCTGCTCTTGGGCTCCCTCCTGTGGCGGGTGCCGGGAGCGTCGAACCGGCGGCCTGCACGCGGGGGCGGGGCGGGGGGCGCAGCACCTGTGCTTCCGGCTGGGTGTGCACAGGCCTGGGGTGCCGGACGGAGATCGAGACTCCACCTGGATTCTACTTCTGAACGGAGGCAATGATGCATCTGCGGCAAGTCCCGCCAAAAGTTCAGTCTTTTAAGGATGAAGACCGGGTTATCAGGAGCACCGATCGGCAGGTTCTGCGAAGCTACAACTTAGCGAACGTGTATGTTCAGGTCAGAGCTGTTACTCACTTTCCCACCCTGAGGCGTTCGCACAATCTAAAATACATACACCCAGGAAGTGTATCCAGCGTCTTGGCAAGGATGTCACAAGGACGAACAAGATGCTATCGTGAGGGCGCGGGAAGCTGGCTCGCTGCGGCTCCAGAGAGAGAGGCTCGCAGGGTCGAAGCAAGGTATCACACGGAAGCCCTAATCCGCAGTCCTGGAGGCGTCGCCCCGATGCCGGGAGATGCGGCCCGTTCCCCGGAGACAGCTGGGGGCGCGGTGCCGGAACGGGGTGTGGCACGTCGGGACTGCTGGGCGCTCGCTGCAGGACATTATTCGATTCAAATGTCACTCACCGGCTTAGCGCAAGCCTTTTAGAGGGAGTTCGCAGGAACCTGCACTTGGAAGTCTGAGGGGGCGTTTTGATTGTTCAGTCATTGATGCTGAAGTGAGGTGAAGGAGGGGAAGACGGACCCAGACCTCCCGGGCGCCTCCCGGAGCAGTGCTCAGGGCCACGGGCGGACATGCACCCCTTCTCTTCTGGAGTGAGTCCTGGCCTGTCCTTCGGGTGTATCAAGGCCAACAGCCCCTTCCAGGAGGACAGAGGGGTACCCCACACACCTGCCCGAGCCAGGGACGGTCCCAACTGGCCTAAGGGGAACGAGAAAGCAAATCTCGTTTAACAGGACTGACAAAGAAGATGCCACTGACGAATTAGGGGGCGACTACTGGGGACACTGGCTTAACAGAACCTCAAGTTTAGAAAGCTACATGGACAAGTGAGCCAAGCACACACTCGCGCCTCTTAACAAGGCTCTGCTGTGCCACCTTCTGCGATCTTGTATCTAGACTGACCGCCACATTCCTGGAAGGGTACTCGTCCACCAGAGCTCGAAATGGGGCCTCAGAAAGGAAACTGGGAGCCTTGGGCCCTCAGGACCCCACAGAACAGATGATGGCAGACACAGAGCAATGCTTAGTGGCCGCCTGGGGCACATGAACTCCTCCTGTTATCTTCAGTGTCCTGCAAAGGCTGGGCAGAGAGCCGGCAGGAGAGGCAAGGACTTGGGGGACAGGAGGAAAGGCATCTGGCCTCCAGAAGACCTCACCATCTTCCCTAAACACGATGGAAAGCAGAATACTATACAAGATCTGTAAAATAAGTAAATGAATGAAATAAAACCAAACTCCTTCTGAAGTTGCTGCGGGTCCAAGAGAGCCTTCCTGATGACAACTTGTGTTCCCTAAGGAATGGCCTCGGACCAAGGCACCGGAAGGTCTGTGCTCTCTCTCTTTTCCGTGTCTAGAACTTGGTGTGTCTGTTTCCCGAAGATGAGGGACTTGCCGGCCAAGCTGTCCTGGCCCTCGGTGGGCTCCACGGGAGCCCGGGGCGCCCTCTGTCCCTTCCTCTTCTCTCCGCCACCCTCCTCCAGCCGGCCTGGCCTGCGGCGGCTGCCCTGCCCGGGGGGAGGCGTGGGGAGTCAGCCCAGCCCTGCACGCAGCTCAGGCTGGCCGGCGAGCTATGGGCCTGTGTCAGCTCAGCTGTGTCACAGCGAAGAGATTCTTGGGGCACGTGACATCTCTCAGCAGAAGGAAGGAAGGGAAATCACGACCTGCGTCTCACCCTTTCCCCAGGGCCACGGTGCCAGAGACATCTCTGTGCCAGCAGGTGACGCGCCATCTGGACCTCTACCCCAGTGGCCTGGGAACCCCATCATTCATGGGACCATCTCAACCCTGCCAGCCACACAGGACAGCAGGACACTAACTTCTGGTTTCCAAAGATCTACTTTTTATGTTAATTTTAAATAAACTTGAAGCAATTTTGGGATTACACAGGCCCAGGTCCTCTGTGGAAAGAATCCGTACACACGGAAGACAAACAACGCACTAAATTCTGCTCTGAAACCTTCGTTCACATCTCACAAGTCGCTGCTTCACTGACGGGCGTTCATGGAGCTTATCATCATCGTATTCCGTAATTCCCGTATCGTGTCTCAGAGCGGCCGGCGCCTCTCCACGGGCCGTGAAGGCTTTGCTCCGACGGATGCCTGACGTGCAGCCACAGAGCTGCGAGGGGTCTCTGGGGTGATCCTGTTCCTTCTGCCTGTTGCCGGTGTTCGGGGACAGCTGGGGCAGGGCAGGAGAGAGCACGCCTGTGACAGGTGCACCAGGAGAGGCTAACCAGAGACGGCGGCCGGACCCGCGGAGAAAGGCAAGTCTCCCTCTGGTTCCTCTCATGACGGGCCGTACGCAGTGGTGAGAGAAAGGAGCGGGAGAGGGAGAAAGAGGCCGCTGGGTGTCTGTGGATGAGGCCTGGGTGAGATCCAGGCCACGGGGGCCACAGAGACCCGCAGCTCCTCATGGCTCTGGCTCAGCAGCAAGGCTGTCAGGGAAGGCACCTGCCCGCGCCCACGGGTGCGTGAGCTCGTCAGCAACGGCACAGCATGGAAGCTGAGGAGGTTCCCTCAGAAATGAGAACCCTCCGCTGCTGGCCTCGGCGACGCGCTTCCCGTCACCGCTCCAAGTGTGCGCCAACCACCCTCAGACACTGTCCACTGAGGCCCAGTCTCACGGGCCCCTCCAGAGAAGGAGGCTCGCTACGGGCCGTCGGAGGGTCCGCACTGCCTGGGCCGGACACAGGGGCCTCCTCCTCCTCGGGCTCCACGGGGCCCGGTGCCCTCCCCTGGCACCCGGAGAGGAGTCGGGGCAGAGGGACGCCCACCCGGACCACTTCCCAAAGCAGCCTTCGTGGGAGGCCCAAGAGGGCCCAAGAGGGTCTCCTGCCCGGCACCCAGCCTGGGCACGGGCCCTGGAGCGCCCTGGCCTGGTCCAGAGGACTGTCCTGTCTGCCCTCGCGGGCTGGGCTGGGACGGCCCAAGCCCGATCCCAGGAAGGGAGTCGCCTGCCTCTGGCTCGGGCATCGCGCCCATAGCGTGGGTTCCTTTGTTTCTGGGGCTTTGTTACTGGCCAGAGGGGAAGACAGACACACAACACAGCCCCCCTCGGCCCGTGAACCTCAGCGTGGTTTTGCCAACAACCCGGCAACTTTGTTCTTGAAGAAGTGACTGAAATCTAACAAATTTGAGAACATCCGAGATGGAACGCGGCCTCACAGCCGGGGCCGCACTCTGAGCCCGTGATCAAACGCACCGCGGATTATTGTGTTTACCTAAACTTGTCCTGCTTTCCGAGACTTCATCATTAACGGGAGAGACGTTGCCAGCAACCTCAAACCCTAAGTGTCGGCGCACCCCCCGCCCCCGCGGAGAAACACCGCCCGGGAGCCAGGCTTGCTGGTGGGTGGGTCAGCTAGCGGCTGGGGTCCCGGGACAGCAGCGCCCCCGCGGCACAACGACCGTCCGGGCAGAGCCGAGGGGACGCCCGCCCCATGCTCCCGGGCGAGCGCCAGCATGGAAACTGCTAACCGGGACCGCACTAGGAGCAGCATCTCCGTGAGGGCAGCCGCGGCGATTCACGGTGACTCGGGCACAAGGAGAAAGACCACGGCGGGAACAGAAAGCAAAACAAAGGAAGACGCGTGGCCGAGGAAAGGAGAGGTCGCTTCCTGCGCGGACATTCCAGCTCGTCTCCGGGGCCAGCGCCGTGGGCCACACACCGCATTAGCTCATCCACAACAAAATCACAACATCGAAACGTGACCGCGGTTCTAGGCGTCACTCTGAGACTGCCCTCGCGTCCAAACCTCCGATTAAACTGAGCAGATATCACAGCGCGCAAGCTGCCACTTACAAGGTCTTTTTAAAATTCTGACAGTACAAATGCGTTAACATTTCCCTGGGCTCCAGGTTCTGTGTGTGTGTTATTACGAATCTTTGCTCTTTGATTTCCAGCCTGGGGCTACAAAACCACATAAGACCGTCTGTTATTAATGCTTCCAGAATAATTTCTTCCTGGCCCATATGAAATTAGGATTTTATTTTCTGAATTCTTTCCTCTTGCAGGTTTCAGTTAAATAGCTAATGCATCAAGCACTTTTCAAACTCGAAGCACCTACGAATGTTAATAGCGGGATCCTGCCCTACCGCCAACACCACCGATCGGTTCTACTTTTCTGTAAATGAGCTCAGAATGTTATTTCCCAATTCTTCTTCTTCAATTTCAAAATCCCACTAGAAATCCATCAATCATTTTTGGCCTCTGTCTGTCATGTGGAGAACGGTATAATTTTAATTCAAAATGTGTAAATGTCACCTTGCTCTCTCTCCCAGTGCTCCGCTAACCCTAACTACAGCCCTCCTAGATCCGGGAGGCTCCTGAAGCCATTTTGATGCAGAGTCACCTAGAAATCTGCTGTCCTGAGCCGCTGTCACGTCAGCGCCTGCTTATTACGCAATCCTCTCAGGACCTGAAGTTACTTATGGCTTCATTTATGGTCTTGATACCAAACCAGAATTCAAGTGGCCCTCCAGATGCTGGGGCTCAGTCACAGGCAAGGGGGCTTCTAGTTGGAAACCGCCAGTTGCGTTCCCCATCCCTGTCCACCTCGGCTGTCGGTGGTCGGTCTCGGGCTGACGCTGAGCCCAGCCCTCCCAGGGCACCAACGTGCTCAGGGCACCTGCAGCACAGCAGCAGGAGAACAAACACCCACAGTCGTCGCCAGAGGTACCGGACCCGACCGCTGAGACTCCGCAGGCACATCTCACCCTCGTGGCCCAGAAATGGGGGACACTTTGGAGCCGATGCTCCTGTGACATCAATATCAGGTTCCCCTGCGGGCGTGCAAATGATGAAATATTTTAAAATTTACAGATGAGCAAATGCCGGCTTTGCGTTTCCTTCCCCTCTTCCAACGCGAAGAAACGCCTGCGGGGTGCAAGCGGCCGCTTGGACTCTGACCTTCCAGGGCCCTGGCGGTGAGTCCCGAGCAGGAAGGTGGGAGGAATGCAACGCGGAGCAATCCTGGGTCCCTGAAGGGGACACGGAAATTAGCTCCGGGAACACCCATCCCCCAAAGGAAGAGAAACAAATGCAGGTTGAATTTGGAACCGGCTCTGTCAGCTCCGGGCCAGGGGCAGCTCCCCCGTGTCCTGAACTGGGTGCCACAGGACGTTTGTGGGTGGACGGTGGCAGGTGTCGCGTGAGCAGCACAAAGCCCCTGGCAGAATGCCGAGCGCAGGTGCTTACGGCCGTGTCCCACAGGCGAGCCCAGGACACGGGCAGCGGCCGCTGGGCCCAGGGAAGGGCGAGGCGTCTGCCTCTGGCGTGTGGCACACCACCATTCGGTCGGCTCTCAAAGGAACCCACGGGCTCCTTCTCAGATCCTGTGGGAAGGGGTCCAGGAACCTCAGCGCCCGTGCAGAAAGCGTTCGGGCGCGGGTGTGCCGTCCGACCGCTAGCACCCGTGCAACGACCCCCGTGACAAACTGAAGGCATGACCACGGGCGCGTGCTGCGTGCGCCCAGGTGACCTTGACCGCAAAGTAGCCGGGAGTCTCAGCCTTCTCAGAAGTACGAGGGGTGGGCGCCTGGGTGGCTGCTTAGGATTCTTTTCCCCTCCCATTCCCTCCCCCTACGCCTCACCCTGCTCTCTCAAATAAACTGATTAAATCTTTTCAGTTTTTTTATAAAGAAAAAAAAGCTAGGCATCCCCATGAGAAATGGACATGATCTCGCCTTAGAATGTACCTACTTCTTAAAGAAAGAACAGCTGTAGACCCCATGAGGGCAGATCAAACACACGGCACAGCATCTGTGGACTGCCAAGAACAATGAAGTCTGATCGATAACCAGGAGACCAGGAAAAGCCAACAAGAGTCATAAGAGAAACACAAAGGTCCTTGTGGCACCATTTCTAAAGAATGACTTGGCAACGTGCCTTCTCTCGCTCTCGAACGGAGTAGTAGCCGCGCCCCTGCCCCCGACAGCACTGCCCCCGGACAAAGAGTGTGGGTGTGAGGAGGGCGGAGGGCCGGTGCGCAGCTCTGGGAAGCCGGTGGGGACAAGCCCCCAACCCACAGAGGTAGGGGACGATCCCTGCTTCAAGGTGAGGACAGAACAGAAGGAGGCGCAGAGGAAGCCGCGTTCTCTCCTCTGCCCGTTGACCCCTGCACGCCTGAACGAGGCACACAAACAGGCCAAGACCAAAGCGGCGTGCTCGAAGCTGTGACGGGTGAGAGCACCGTGTAGCCAGGGCCCTCACACCAGAAGGACACAGCACCGAGCTGGCAATCACAGCAGTCGAAACTGTGTCACGCAGGCAATGGCGTGGGTGTCATCAGAAATAATGCTAACGGAGAGCTAACATACGCCGGGCGTGTCAAAGGCTTCATCCTTAACCTCACAGCATGTTCAACAGACATTACTCTATCCCCAGGTCACCGACAGGGAATCTGGAGATGAAGAAAGTTAAGGCACAGCTCCAGAGTCGGTCACACACCCAGAAGACGCCCCAGCTGCCTGGGGCCGGGGCTGTCTCTCTGAATGATTAAAGATCAGGTGTAAATCTTGTCGAGGAAACAGAAGATGCCCAAATACTAGAAGGTGATCTGGAAAGAGGTGATCACCGCCGAAGATCCAGCACGTCCAACACTCCTCGGGACGCCTCAGCCGACTTGCTGAATTCCTGGACTGTGGGACCGGATGGGGGCTGGGATATGCCAAAATCTTTTAGGGCTTTAAATTTTTCCTCTGGTCATGAAAGCGTCATGCATCATATTTGCAAGTGCAGATTTAAGGCAAAGGTCTTCTGGGAGAGTGTAGTAAGGGGCCTTGGTCCACACTGGACTCCCCAGGCAGGCAGCCAGGGCCCGTGCAGCCGAGAAAGACACGGAGCATCCCAAGAAGCAAAGGACAAGACGTCCCAAGTAAGTTACACACAAGAGTGGCCGGGAGGGAAGGGAACCTAGAGATTTAATAACAAACCGTCTTGCTTCTGCTTTCCCAGAGAGGTGCCAACAAACCCAGGAGCTCCCAGAAAGCGGGCACCTGGGAGTCTACCTTTTACACATTCAGAAAATTCACGGCAAGGGTAGGAAAGCTGGTTCTCCCAGCTCTGGGAGACAAGGCCAGTGTCGTCTTTGGGGAACTGCTCCGTTCCTCCGCGGCCTCGGTGTGCTCTGAGCGGGAGGGGTCTGTTGGTACTTGTGTGTGTGCCTGTGTCTACGTACTGTGGCTGTGGACACACGGGGTGGGGGGCACCCACAGGAAGTCGAGTTTGACAGCCTCTCCGGTGATAGCAGTCCTGCAGGAAAGCTGAGCCCGGGGAGACAGCCTGGGAGCTTCCAGGGAGCAGTTTCTAATCTACAAGTCATTTGCAAGACACAAGGCAGGGACCCAAGGGCTGCTCCAGAAGAATTTTAAGTATGAACAGTGAACTCACTAACATCTTTCCCCCTCACACTGCTTGAAAAGGAAGAAAGAAAGAGAAAGAAAGAAAAAGGCTCACAGCGCTGCTTCAGACTTGCTGAAAAGCAGAGCCAGCCGGACCGCAGCTCCTTTCAAAAACCTTAGGTGTTTTCGATACAATAACCCCTTCAGGACAAGCCCCACTACTTCAGTCATCTCTCCGTCCGAGGTCAGTCATCTCTCCGTCCGAGGTGTTCTCTCAAGCACTTGTTCAAAAACACATTTAAGTGGAATGTTTTCGTTTCTGCAGATTGCATTAATTATGGGTTTGCAAACGCAGCAAGCCCACGAGGTCTGCCCGAGCTGGGGGCTGCAAACACCCGGCCCGGGCCAGCGGCGGGTGGCTTGGCTCACGCCCTGCACCGAGCTCCAGGCTTGGCCCTGCGCTGCCGCTGCGGCCAAGGCTGCTGCAGAGAAGTTTCAGCTAAGAAAGAAAAACACACAGCGGTCAACCGCGGTGACCCACGCGCTCCGGAGCGCGCCTGCCTGCGCGCAGCCCCCGGACCAAGAGAGGACCAGGGGAAGGGGACTGTGGGACATGGAGACGCCTTGTCCCCCAAGTTCTGCCGGCTGACACGAGGGAAAATACTATTTATTTTAATGTCATCTGCTTCCTCCGAGATTCCCTTGGGGAGGGTGTCTGGACACGCAGGCGAGCCAAAGGGGGCTCAGGAGGAGCGCCATGACAAGCGGCTCCTTTCCCAGCAAGCGGCCGCGGGTCCGCGCTGTGCCCCGGCAGGGCCCAAGTGACAGAGCGACGCGAGGCCGAGCCCGCCCCAGGCCGGAGGGGCAGCAGTGAGTGGGCGAGCGTGTCCGCGGCGGGCGGCCCTCGGACAGTCCGCGGGGCGGCGCCGGCGTCCTCAGCCCTGGGTCCGCGCCGCGCCCTGCCCCCCAGCCAGCCGGACGCGCAGGAGCCCAGAGCACCCCCACGCGGCGGGGAGACCCCAGAAGCCCACGCAGCCGCCTGCGGACCGGCCCGGGCCTCACCTGCCCGGACCCCGAGGCGGGAGGCGGCGCCACGTTCCCCAGGGTCACCTGCTGCCCGCGCCCGGGCGCAGGGGCAGGAGGAGGCGCGGACCGAGTCGGGACGGGCCGCCAGGTCGGCGCGGGGCGACTCACCGTGAGCGCCGAGAACTTCTGCGCGGGCGCCGGCGGCAGCAGCCCGGCCAGCAGCCCGGCCAGCAGGGGCAGCCAGCAGAGCTGCGGGAGCAGCATGGTGACGCGCGGCCGGCGGCGGGAGCGGGGCAGGGCGGCGGGAGCGGGCGCAGCGTCCTCACCCGCGCTCGGCGCCGACTCCAGCGCGGCCCTCCGCACCCGCGGCCCTCCGCGTCCTGTGCGGCTCCGGCTCCGCCGGCTGCTGTCAAATAACCCAGAACTTCCCGGATCCTCCTCCCGCCGCTCGCTCCCTCCCTCGCCGCCTCCGGCCCCACCCCCGCCGCGCCCGCTCCTCCGTCGGCCGCGCGCTCGGCCCGGGCGCCCAGAGCGCGGGGTGCGGGGTGCGGGGTGCGGGGTGCTGGGTGCGGGAGCCAGCGGCGGAGCGGGCCTCGCGGGGCTGCGCGTCTGGGGGAGCGGCCGGCTGGCCGGCTTCCCGCGCGCACACGCACTCGCGCGCACACACAGACACGCGCGCACACAGACACGCGCGCACACACAGACACGCGCGCACACGCACTCGCGCGCACACACAGACACGCGCGCGCACAGACACGCGCGCACACAGACACGCGCGCACACGCACACTCGCGCGCACACACAGACACGCGCGCACACAGACACGCGCGCGCACGCACACTCGCGCGCACACACAGACACGCGCGCACACAGACACGCGCGCACACAGACACGCGCGCACACGCACACTCGCGCACACCCTGGGAGAGTCCCAGGCACGAGCCCAAGATGCGTTGAGCCCTTCTAATGTCCGGGGCACTGACCCGCTGGCGCAGAACAGACCCTGAGGTTAACCCAGCCCCTGGAGTCTGGGTCCAGCCCCAGGCCGCAGGCTTCTCCTAGACCTCCCGAGAATGTGTCCCCTCGCATTGGCTGGTGGATCAGATGGCTTTCCAGCGGAAGAAGCCATCAGCACCACATGGTCCAGATAATTCACCGAGGGCCGCTGGCCTTTGGCATTTTTCAGCAGATTAATGCACTTGGGGACGAATTTTGGACTAGAGATCCAGGGTCTGACAGGGCACCAGGCAAGTTTGGCAAGAATGTGGCCATTTCTAGAGCGGCTCTGTCAAGGCCGCTCAGGTGTGTTGGGAGCACACCAGTGTACAGGTCCAGACTTCACCGTGGGGACTGGTTAGAAACCTAGAGACTTTTGCACACCCAGTCTCTGGACAGTGCCCACTGCAAACGACATTGCTGAAATAGTTCAGCCTTGGCTTACAACTTTACAGGGAAAAAAAAAAAAGACTAATTCTGGCTCCCACAGAAAACCCAAGAGTGAGGATTTTCAAGAACAATGCCTCGATTGACTTGTCAAGGGCACTGGGAAAAAAGAACAAAACAAAAATTCCAGATCTGATTTTTAATCGAATGTTTAATCTGAAGCTTTGGCTGGAAAGGGCGGGGTGGGGGGGCCGGGGGCAGTGGGAAGGAATGTTGGGGCCGTGTCAGCAAATCCCATGACTGGTTCCGGGACAAAAGCTGTGCTATTCCAACCACAGGGTCCCACACTTTGGAGGGAGAGGTGTCCCCACGTCCAGCAGGAAAGTGATGGACACAGGGTCAGGCAGGATGGGGAAGAAACGTCTTGCCGAAAGCCACGACCGAGTCTCCTTCCGATTCCAGAGCCCGGAGAGTCTGCTGAGTACTTAAACACATTCCTCCTGGCTCCGGGGCTCAGAAGGAAATTATAATAAACTCCTGGGGCCTGAGAAACAGGTGAGCAAAGCAGCTGCAAGCGATTACGTAAATAAGGAATGCCATTAGGAAATGTTAATAAAAATTAAGGTAACAATAGAGAGGTAAATACTGCATACCACAAATTGTAAGACCGTCCAAAGAAGAAAACATACATTCAGAGCTGACCTGAATCCTTTAAAAAGCACTTCCTACTAAAAAATTTTGTGTTTACTTTCTTCTTTGGTTAGAGGCCTGCTGACAGCTGCAATGCTGATTTGATACTGTGCAGTTTCCTGTAGCCCTCGGGAGGCGCGGACACAGTCTGCTCCTCGACCCTCACGGACTTCGAGGATGGCGACAGCAAGACTTCATGATCCTCAGTTTACAGATGAGAAATAAAAGCAAAGAGGTCACACACCTTCGCCAGATCTCACAGCCAACAAGATCAGGACCAGATTGGGCTGCGAAAGCCTGTGGTGCCGGCAGTCCTCCTCCCCTTCCTCGGGAGGCGTGGGGGCCCACGGGGGCAGAGACAACTTGGCTCTCAGAGCCTCTTAGCCAAGGAAGATGTGTCAACTTGTCTGTCACACCTGCAGATCCTCCGGGAATTCCAGAAAGATAAATGTGTTGGGTACGTCTGTGTCTCTGACAAATGAGGCAGGATGAGGTCCTTCCAAGACCCTAACAACGAGAAGAGCCCACGGGCGCTACCCGCCAAGTGTCACGTTCTCAGAGATGCTCGTGGTGGAGTCTGCAGTCCATTTTATGGCGAAAAATAATACGTTTATGTAAAACACTGGGTCATAGTTCTGTCTGCTGCTCTGAAGTCTCCAGAAAGTCACAACTGGCAGGAATACCAGACAGTCGCCCCCACTAGTAAGAACAAATGCATTTCAAAATTTAGACGGGAAATAATCGACTCGGTGTTTTCCAAGCAGTTCCTATAGGACAGACAAGTGCGGAGAAGTTCCCTTCTCTCGGAGAGGCGGGATTTTTGAAAGTAACAAATGGTTAGAGGTCATTCTAAAACATGCCTTCTGGATCCAGAACTTGGAATCAGAGAAATTAAACAGCCAGTATTCACCCGGGGCTTAGATCTAGAATGCACTGACGCCATTGGCAAAACACTTTATTGGGCACACCACCTTACTTTGTTTCTTGGACTACAGTAACACGACAGAAGGACCTTATTTTACGATATAATGTGATTATTATTTCTGGGTAACTTGTGTTTGGCTAGAACACTTTCTGTCAGCTCCCTTTTCTACCTTCATAGGCAGCTGTGGGCCATTTAAGGAAAGGTCCGCTGATCCTGTCTTCCAAAGCTTACCTCCGCATCGCCATGCTGCCTGTCCCCCGTCAGAGCACAGACCCGTGTCACCTGTCCCCCGTCAGAGCACAGACCTGTGTCACGGCCGCCTCCGCTCACTTCCTCTATCAGCCCCTGTCCCCGCTTCTGCTGAGCCCTGAGCCCTGGCAAGAGGAATCGTCCAGGCCACTCCATTCCCCTTAGGGACGGACTCGCCTGACAGTCCCTCCCCTCAGTCCTGGGCTTTTCATCCGAGCCCCAACTCCAGAAACCTGCGTGTCAAAAAAGGGTTGACAAGAGACCGAGCTGACCAGTCAGGCGGATGGACAGGACTGGCAGGCTGGCCTTCACCATGACGGCAAAACCACGTGGGCTGCGCTCAGGGCCACAGTGCGTGTGGGAGCCCGTTGCCTAACTCAGAGGTTCTTCCCCTATTTTATACATTTAAGGAACAGATCATTTGAATTTGTCTTTGTCGTCAATAAAATCACATGAACAAGTTTACCCTTCCTTCTCAAGATGCTTGTAACAAGTTTTGTGATAACACTTTTCAGGTACTTTATGGAAATTTTAAGTAAATTGAAATATGCTGGGTGTCTTATACACATTATCTAATTAATTCTTGCAGAAACTCTGAAAAGTCATTATTTCCAGGTGGTAATAATAAAGCCCAGGGAGACTACAGGGCCTGCCCGGGTTTGCACGACTAGGAAGCGGTAGGAGCAGCAGTCAGCCTCCCCCAGGGCTGGGGTCCTTCTTCCCCGTCAGCCCACACTGCGGCAGGCGTGAGTACTCAGGTGCCCGCCGGCGGCCCCCACTGTTTTGCCCATTGATCAAGACCCACCACCGAACAAGTGAAAAATCTCTTTAGATTGTTCTTGGTTTGTCCGTGATCCTTCAACCCCACTAGAGTGTTTTCCAAAAGTAAGATTTAATGTTTCCGAAGAAATAAAAATTCGCTACAAAGCCAAATGCAAAATTGCTATTTCTACAGTGAGAACGTTCCCTCTAAAGCTGACAGGAGATGCCTGAGCTGTTCTAAAAGGACAGATTCCTGCTGCCAGAGATCAAGTCAATCTACACAACCGATCTACCGTCAGGTCCCAACATGCCGCTCCCGCGGGCAGACTCAGCACATGCTTCTTGAAATCCATCTGTTTCCGTAATATCCAGAAGCTGTTTTTGTCGTTCACGAAACTGCATGTGTTCGTACACGAAACTTAGAGAATATGTCGGCTCCAGAGCTAAAATCACGATCATTTGAAAAGCGCTTCGCTCTCAAGAGTAACGAAGGTGTGACGTGTGAGTGTGGAGAGGCCTCGAGCCGGTCCGTGGTCCAGGGGCCGAGCTGCCTCTGGGGTCCTCCTCCTTATTAACCACACTCTACGAGCGCCTTCCCCTCTCCACATGAGAACTGCCTTTAGGGGGGAAGAGTGTTTAAAATAGCAACAGAAGTATGGCTTGCCAGGAACACTGTGCAGCGTGTGAGCACACGGTGTGAGTTAGGCCGCAGGAAGCAGTGTAAGTGGACAACCCAAGAAAGACCTTCAGTTATCTTCCGACCCCTGCCCCTTCCTAGCCCGGCACACACATGCGTATGGTATCCCACCACACCAGTGTGCTGCCCCAGGTCTAAGCAGAACATTTAAAGGCATCTCCCCAGACTTAGTAGAAGGAAGAACATAACAATGATGGAGCAGAAATAAATGAAATAGATATTGAAAAGACAACAGAAACGATCGCTGAAATGATGCTGGTTCTTTAAAAAGATAAACAAAATGGGCAGAACTTTAGCAAGACTCACCAAGAAAAAAAAAAAGAGAGAGAGCGAGAGAGGGCTCAAATAAATAACATCAAGAAAGAGGAGACATTATGTCTCTGCCACAGAAATACAACGGATCGGAAGAGATTGTTATTAACAATCTTATGCCAACAAACTGGACAAAAATGGATGAAGCCCTAGAAACACACAAACCACCAAGACTGAACCGTGATGAGATAGAGAATCTGAACAGCCGGAGTACTAGTGAGGGGATCGAATCGTTCATCGAAAACCACCCAACAAACCAAAGTCCAGGACCAGATGGCTTTCCTGAAGGATTCCACCAAATGCTCGAAGAATGAACACCCATCCTGCTCAAACTCTCCAAGAACGAGAAGAGGAGGGACCTCTCTCAAACTAATTTTACGAGACCGGCATCACCCTGATACCAAAACCAGACAACGGCACAAGAAAAGAGCATCACCGGCCGGTATCACGGATGAACAGAGTCGCAAAAATCTTCAACAGAATCCCAGCAAGCGGAGCTCAACATGACACGAAAGGGATCACCTGCCAAGATCAAGGAGGGTTTACTCTGGGACGCAAACAAGGGTGGTTCAGCATCCACACATCGGCCAGTGAGCTCCACCGCATTACCCAAGTAAAGGGTCAAGACCACACGAGCAACTCAACAGATGCAGAAAAAGCATCTGACAAAATCTGCTATCCATTTACAATGAGAACTCTCAACAAAGTGGGTAGAGAGAGAATGTACCTCCACACAGTAAAGGCCACGCATGACATGGCCACAGACTCATCATCTTCAATGATCAAGAGCTGAGGGCTCTTCCTCTAAGATCAGGAGCAAGACAAGGATGCCCACTCTCGCCACGTCATCACTGTGTTCATTCAACACAGTATCAGAAGTCCCAGCCAGGGGCGCCTGGGGGGCTCGGTGGCTTAGAGCCTCTGCCTTCGGCTCAGGCCATCCTCTCTGGGTCCTGGGATCGAGCCCTGCATCGGGCTCTCTGCTCGGCGGGGAGCCTGCAACCCCCACCCCCCGCCTGCCTCTCTGCCTGCTTGGGATCTCTCTCTCTGTATCAAATGAATAAATTCTTTTTTAAATTAAAAAAAAAAAAAAGAAGAAGTCCTAGCCCAAGCAATTAGGCAAGAAAAAGAAATAAGAGGCATTCAAATTGGAAAGGCAGAAATAAATCTGTCACTATTTGCAGACTACATGGTATTACCTATAGGAAACCCTAAAGACTCCACCAAAAAACTGTTAGAACTGATAAATGAATTCAGTGCAGTTGCAGGATACAAGATCAATATATAGTAATTTGGAACCCTGTTCAGCATGAGTGGTTGAAGCTTTTAGCCGAAAGAAAGAAAGAGAAATCAAAGAAACAAAAATGAAAACAAACAAACAAACAAAAAACCCTCAAATTTCATTATTTTTTATTATTAAGTGACCGGGATCATGATCATGAAAGGCTTTTTTAGGATATTTTGTCCCTTTGAGAACTTGTCAGTTTATTGCATGCCACTCTTTTATCTGCCACTATGAAAGGAAGCAACTCTGCTGAGAAAGTCACGATACCCTCTAACAGGTTGCATAGGGTCTGTGCCCCTCGGGGATGCCCCAGTGTGGGGCAAAGAGCATGTGTTGATGTGTAAACTCAGGACGTCTGCTCTCTGCTGAGGGAACGATGGGGCTGGCTAACAGTGCGCACGGTCCGTACTTCGGTCTACTATTTTTGTTCAAAGTAAGATACATACATTTCCCTCAGAGCAAAAGAAAGAGAAAGAAAAGAAGAATTCAAAGGATACCTAGGGTTCTCCAATTAGTGACTGTGGTTGGGATGCACATATTTTCTCCTGCTTTCTCCAGAAATACTTCCAAAGAGAAGGTAGTGGGGTTTTTAAAGCCATAAATCCATAAGGAGAAAGAGAAAAGAAGAGGTGCCCACGTTCGGAAAAATCGCAGAAACTGGAAAGCAGAGGGGCAGGTGGACAGGAAGGCAGGCTGACCCTGTCATGGAACCCTCAGCCCCACGTCAGACTCTCAGGGAGGTGCAGCCCCGGAACAGCCTCTGTCCCGCTCCCACCGAGCAGAGAGAGCCGCGAGTGCCGGCCCCAGGGCTGCTGGGCACCTGTGACCATCCAGGGCAGGGCCCAAGGATGTGCATGTAGGGGACAGGCAGGTCCGAATGACAGATGCTGGAGGGGCTCGGCTTCTCCCCCACTTGCTCCCGGGAGTACTGCACGCTGGCCTGTACCCTCCGGGAAGGGTCTGGAGGAATGTTCCCCGGGGAGACAGGCAGCTGGCCGGCCACGCGCACTCAGAACCACCAGACTATGACTAATGTCCCATCCGTGGTCTGAGCGGACAGCAGGAAGCCCGGCGCGGCGGGGGAGCTTCTCCTCGGAGAAGCCGAGCCCGAAGCCGCCACCTGCCGCGCAGAGGCCAGCAGGGTCCCGGGGGGTTTCCTGACGCACGCGTCTGAGGGTCCACACACCCAGCACGCAAGAACGGGCTGCCCTCGGCTCCTTCCAAAGCAACTGCAAAGAGGAAGAGGTAAATAAAACCCTCTTCACCCAGCAGAGATGGGGAGACAGAGCGGCGGCCGAAGGAGAAGGTGCAGAAAACGGCCTGATCCCACCGACCTGACAACCGGGAGGGAAAGCCAGGGGAGGTCAGAGCCCCACGTGGGGACATGGGCCTTGGGAAGGGGAGACGTAGCAGGGCTGGGAGGACCCCCCACCCCTTGTCCCCACCCCTGCCCGTGCAGAAGCCTGGCCTGGCCTGGGGGAATGTGGCCCAAAGAAACAGCGGCAAGAACAGCCCAGGGCAGAGCCCCGGTGACAGGAGCCGTCATCCAGCCCAGGCTCCCTGACTGGATCTCAGACGGACACTGGTCCTTGATCCCAAGCTCCAACAGGTAGGCCAGGCGCTAGGAAACCTGTTTCCTTGTCCGCCACCAGGAGGGGAGCCCGTGCGGCCACGGGGGAGAGCAAGCGTGTCTTCTGCCCCAGCCGTCCCGAGGGACAGCAATCAGGGCCAGGCCAGCTCTGGGAAGGAGGCTTCCCAGGACCACCTGCCACCGAGATCCGGGGAAGACCGGAGCCCCGAGGGCAGGAGCTGAAAGGCGACTCCTGTGTCCCCAACCCCCAAACCCAGGCACAGAGGGATAGAACGGGGGGCCCCAGCCTCCAGAGAGGGCTCACCCAGAGCTTCTCCGAGCACGCTCACCTGTCGCGTGACACCCCAGTATATCCTGGGGATGTACTGGTCCCTTGGGGATATACTGGTACTGAAACTTCAGTGAGTCACACACCCCGTCCGGCTGGCTTGCTGCTGCATTTATAGATGTAAAATTCAGGCCCTGACAGGGTTGGGGGCAAGTGGGTCATCACCGTCAAACACACGGTTAAGAATTAACCAGACGGGTCGTGCGCCTCTGTCCGCCTCTGCCAGCCCCACTGCCACCCGACCCGAGCGGGGCGCCGGAAGACGGAGGGGCTGGGCTCTCTCCTTGACAGGCCCTACAGCAGCGGGGCTCAGGGAAGCAGTGCTCTGCCCTGGGCGTCCAAGCAAATAGAAGCGGATTTAAACCCATAAGCCAGAAAGCCGCACACCCACGTCTGATCCCCACTTGGACCGAACACCCCGTTCCCAGGACGCAGAGGATCGAGGGAAGAAATGCTCTCCGGACGGCACGCACAGCGGGCACTTTCTGGCATCACGAGCGAGGCCCCGCCCTGCTGATGCTACACTCCACTGACTTCCTGCTGAGCGCCTTCACCTGCGGCCACTGGGCCCAAACCCCAGGGACAGCACGCTGGAGACTTCAGCTCTCCCCAGCACGCACAGCCGGAAGCCACGAGGGCCCCTCACGACCCCCTCGGGCAAGCACGGCCACTGCCCAGCCTCATCTCAAAGGGAAACCTGCCCTTTCTGGGCACTCCACCCATCCAGAACCGTGTCTAAGTCCAGCCGCCTGGTCGGGAGGGCCTCCCAGCCAAGACCCTGAAGCATGGGCATCACAGGCTCTCCTGGAGGCCACCTACCTAGCACAGAGGAAACCCCCGGCAAAACAACTCCAGAACATTCCCAAACCGGGACAGCACGTTTCAAGATTGAATGAGGCTCCCGTGCGGCACGCCCTCAGGAGCCGGCAGGACGGGCCCGCGAGACGGCGTCCACCAGCCCCAGGGAGAGGAGACACACATCCCCAGGAGCAGGAGTGAGAGTGGCTCAGCCCTCCCCGCACAGGAGAGAGGAGGACGGGGGACGCCACACGCGCACACCCAGCACGTGCACGCACACACGCGCGCACCCAGCACGTGCACGCACACACGCGTGCACCCAGCACGTGCGCGCACACACGCGCGCACCCAGCACGTGCGCGCACACACGCGCGCACCCAGCACGTGCACGCACACACGCGCACACACGACACACGCGTGTCTGCACACACACGCACAGCCACGTTCACGTGTGTGCACACAGAGAGACTTGCGTGCACACAGACACACCTGCACACGTGCGCACACAAACACACAAACACACATGTGCCTTAAACACACGTGTGTACACACACCTGCACACAAACACTGACGCACCTGTATGTTTGCGCACAGACACGTGCATGTGCACACATGTGTGCGCAGATGTGAACACAGACACACATCACATGCGCACACACTTTCACATGTGTACATGTGCACACAAGCATGTGTGCATACACACATGTGCACACGTGCAGGCACACACATGCGCCTGTGAGCTGCAGGCAGTGCACACAACACGTGATATGCATGCGCACACATGTGTGCACACACGCACACACGCCCACGTCTGTGTACACGCACACCACCACATGCATGTGTGCACACACGCCCGCACGCACACACACACATCTGTGCACACGCATACATGCGTGCAAGCACATGCAGGCCCTCAAATTCCTCAGAGAAAAGTCAGAGGAAGCCCCGTAGCCCGTGTGCCGGCTTCCCCTCAGCGTGGCTGTCCCTGTGCCTCTGGCCAGGGTCCCTCGCCCCCAACGGGTCCCCTGGCGGAGACACCACCTGCCCCAGAGCCAGGAAAACAAACAGAAGAGGGTTCCATCTTGCTGGTCACGTTTTAGGAAAAGAACAAAGTTTTAAATAATTCACAGAATTACGGGCACAGTGGAGAGCAGCCGGCTCAAAGCAGAGTCGGGCTGAGGCTCGGCCCTGGATGAGATCACCGGTTGGTCGGTCCTCCGCTCCGGAGAGGGGCGGAGAGGACCACGGGGGTCCCAGCGGGACGGACACGTAACGTTGGGCTGCGCGTCCGCCCGAGCCCAGCTGCAGGGAAGCGGCCATGCGGGCTTTCTTCCCTCAGCCCCAGGCTGCCCAGGGCACACCCCTTCTTTCCCAAAACGAGGCTCCTTCCTGCAGCCGCGGGACACGGCTCTCGTCCTCAGGAGCAGCTGCGCTCCTCAAGCACCAGGGATGCCCCGTATGGGGACAGGCACGACAGAATTTAAAAACTGGAAAGAAGGTTTGCTCGCGTCTGTGAACGGAGTTCCTCGCCCCCCTGGAGGGCCACGAGCAAGAGCAGGGCGCCGTCTGCACCCCAGACGTTTGTCCTGGGAAGCCCCCCACCGCGGTGGGGTGTCCTGGTCCCGCTCCAGGCCGCCTGCTTGCCGGGGCTCGGCCCCTGGCCTCGGGGGGGCAGGGCGCAGCAGCCGGCGGGCGAGAGGGAGAGGCAGGGCGAGCGATCTCTGGCTGAGATAAGCCCTCCCCCTGTGAGTGAGATCTCCCTGGCAGTTTGGCACACGTCTAGAGCTTCAGCTCCCCTCCAGGGCTCAGGCTTCTGGCCCTCGAGTTCTTGTCCGCACCCGATTCAAAGGGCTGGGTCTTCTTGCCGGAGTCCTGTGTTCTCCCGCTGGCTCACCTCCACTCCGCAGCCGACGCCAGCTCTGGGGAAAAGGGCCTTTGCCCCCCAGGCCAAAGACCACACTGTTTGTTGTTGAGTTGTCTGGGCACTCGTCGAACTCAAGACCTGGCTGTGTTTCCCCAGAATTTGGCTCCCTGGATGCCTCTGACTAACATGTCTGCTATGCTGGTTCCCTGAGCGGGTCCCATGAAACTCCTGGTGGGGACGGACCCCCCCCCCCCGGGGCGATGCGTCTTTTCATCTCCTCTCACCTGCTGGGGGTCACACTTAGTCACGACAAGGTCTTGCTGTGCTGTGACATCCCGCGGCGGACACTGGGTCCCGGGGACTCCTGGGTGCCGGGGCATGCTCTCTGGGACGCGTGCTCTCTGAGAATGGCCACGGAGTCCAGACTAGGGCACTGGGACGTAGACGTCCGTGGGGCTGGAATCGGACGTGATCTCAGAGGATGTCGGGCCTCAGCAGACTCTCGGGGGACAGGATTCCCATCAGAAAAGGGACCCGAGGCTTTCCCTCTGCGGGAAGGTGGCTCCTGGGGACAGCACCTGACCGCGGCCCCGTGAGAGGGTGCGGACGGGCGGAGTGGGTGTGCTTGTGCAGAGGGAGTGGCGGGCACGGTTCTGTGCCGAGTCAGACCCCACCACGCGGAGCCTCCTACTGCTGAGAAAATGCCGTGTTCGCGTTCTCCCGAGAAAGAGACTGATGGATCGATTGTAGAGAGAGAGGCGTTGTGGGCACCTGGGGGTCCGTTGGTGAAGCGTCTGCCTTCAGCTTGGGTCACGGTGCCGGGGCCTGCGATGGAGTCCCACAGTCGGGCTCCGCTCACCGGGAGTCTGCTTCTCCCTCTGTTCCCTTCCCCTCAACTGGTGTTCTGGCTCGCTCATTCTCTCTCTTGCCAATATAAATAAAATCTTTAAAAAAAAATTTTTTTTTTTTTTTTTCAAAAAAAGGAGGGTGTTTGATTGTAGGAACTTGGCACACCTGAGATCTGCGGGGCCGACCGAGGCCTCAGCCCCAAGGAGAGAGATGCTGCGGCTCGAGTAATTCCATGAGCGCAAGAACCCCTTCTCCTGGGGAAGCTCAGACTTTTCTCCTCAGGACTTCGAGCGATTGGACGGGGCCCACCACATTATGGAATGTCATCAGCCTTTCTCAGAGCTGATTGATTTAAATGCCAGTCGCATCTAGAAAGAGCTTCACGGCCACATCTGGAAGGCTGTTTGGGCAAACACCCAGGTACGTGGCCCGGCCGGGTGGACGCGTACCCTCAAGCAGCCCAGTCACCGTGCGCTACCGAGATGCAAGTGAGGTCCCCGCGGCACGTCAGAGCAGAGGCACAGTGGGGTGGCCCCCACAGGGAGGTGCCACCCTAGGTGCTGGCTGGGCTGGGGAGCTGCCTTCTGAGGGAGGAGACGAGTCGGGACAGCGGGAGAGGGCAGCTCACTCGGTAAATCGTCCGGGTCTTTGCTTGGTCCTCTCCTGATGTTCCCTGCTCCCTGGGAGCGTGGAGGACGGCGGACGGAGAGTAACAGACTTCAGGCAGGCGGCACCGTGGCAGGTCCTCTCAGGGGGTCCCGCGATGGGCCTGATGGGGTGAGCAGGACAGAACTTAAATGAGGCCATTACTGACATCAGCGCCGGCTCGCCAGCCGGCCTGTGTCCCTGCGTAACACGCAGGTAAGTGTGGCCGTTGTAGCAAAGAGCAGTGACTCTAAGTATTAGCAAACGTGGGTTTAAGGGCATGAAGCTCAAGGCCATGAAGCCGCACTGGGTCACAGGACACACGCAGAGAGAAACAAGGCAGGGCTGACCATCAACATTAGAGCCATTCTGGCGCCCAGGGGAGAGAAGGAGCAGGACAGGAGGCGGCTCTCGGGGCTGGGCCTCGGTGTCTCCTCGTCCAGAAACTGCTTGTGTGCGTGCTCAATGCTCGGGAGAAAGCCCTGCCTCCCGCTGAGGTCCCCCAGGCTTTGGGTCCGGATCCCAGTAAACCTGGGCCTGGTCCGAAAGCCTCTGGTGCATTGAGCCAGAGGACTGAGAACGGTGCACGGCTGGAGGAGGCTTTTCCCTCCAAGCGCTGCCAGGGGGCCCGTTTCAGAGTCGCGTTGTCTGGAAGACAGTCCTGAAGACTCTCGGTCACTCGGTCCCATTCCCCAGCTGAAGTTCTGCTTTTGTTTTGGAGTGTGAGGTGGCGATTCATCACGGAGCATAATAAAATTAAGTCCCAGAAAATAAATTAAAATATAATTATAAAAATTTTATATTTTATATAATAAAAAAAATAAAATTAACCCCAGAAATACCTAGAGATCATATACCTGACAAAGGAAAGGGCGTATAACCAGAATACACCCGAGCTCCCCCTGCGCTCCTGTTCCCTCTGACTTGTCCTCTTGGGGCGCACAGCTCGTCCCCCATTGGCTGCACGGGGTCACCCGTTCCGCCCGAAATCGTGTCCTACGTCGGTGACTCTGTCTGCACCAGTGTCCACGCTGCGCCCGCTGCCTGGTGCGCCCTTCTCCGAGCCCCACCACCTCCCACCCACCGGGACCCCAGAGCTGGTGCCCCCAGGTGCCCAGGGCCAAGGAGAGAGCCCAGCGGCCCCACTAAGCACATGACGTCAGTCCCACTGAGGGAAGAACCTCTTTCGTCCTCGCTCTGGGCATGTCATTGTCTGTCCTAAAATCAACACAAGCTCATTTCTCATCTGGTGGGGATGGCGGAGTCGGTGATTTTCCCGTTCGCAGGTTTCCGGAGGACTAGAGACTCTCTGACCCGGCTGGGCTGCCTCGTAGGCTTCCTTGCCCTCTGACTGGCCCACCTGCCCCGGCTGCCCTCAGCCCAGCACATTTAGGGCCCCACCCGCCCAAGCGACAGCCAAGCCCCAGTCCCGCCCGCGGCTATATTTGGGAGGTCTGGGGATCACGTGGGGCCCTGTCACAGGGACCCACGGCGTGGGCTGAGGGCTGCCCGTGGGGTGACAGTGTTCCCTGTCCGATGGCAGGTTTACCGTGACCTATGAAGTCAAGTCCTTCCCTTTCGCAGAGGAATGTGTGCTGCTTTTCCTCTCACACTGAACCCTGTTAAGGACCCGTGTGCCCAGAATCACTCCTGACATCCTTGGGAGGTGATGAGATCTGGGTGGGGTCCCACGCATGGGATCGGCACCCGTAAGGGACCCCACGGTGCCCCTGGGCTCCGTCCCCCGGGGAGGGTGCAGGAGAAGACGCTGTCTGTGGACAGAGAAGCGGGTTCTCACCAGACACGCACCGTGCGGCCCCAGGACTGTGGGAAAGCCCGTCTGCTCTTCAAGCCGCCTGGTGCGAGGTGTTTCCAGGTTCGCAGCCACCCCCTTCCTCCCGCCAAGCGGCCTGACAAGGCCAAGCAGACCACGGCTGTTTCCCGCCCTGTGTCTGGCGCTCCTGGTGGCTCATTTCCCACTCCTGTGCTGTCCCCAACGCCAGGAGCTTGTTGGGAAGGGGAGACATGCCAGCAAACCCACTAGTGTCCAATCCGCCACCAGGCTGCTCCTTAATCAAGCCCGTCCCGCGCCCGCAGCAGAGCGAACACCCAGGTTCCTCCCCGGGGCTTAGATGCCGACTTACCACCTCCCACTTGTCCTCATTCTCGTCTTGGAGAGAGGCCCGTGGAAGCTGCCTAGTTTGTGGGGCTGAGAGCGACCTTTTCAGGAATTTTCTGGAGCTGCTTGTCAAACATAAGACAAGAAAGCTTCCGGCAGCCCCCAAGGCCTGAGGAACTGGCACCTCTAACACGGGCCACCGCAGAGCTCCCGGAACTCTGGGAGGTGACTCTAGGACCCACAGGCCCCTTCCCTGGGAACAGGAGGGGACTCCTCCTCTTCTGGAGGAGACGTCGTGCTTCCCCGGCCACTGGCCTCCTGCGCCTCCCCCTCCCCCGTGGCTTGCTGCCCTGCGGGGCCTCCATCGCCTATTGTCAGGCTTTCAAGCAGGACACACAAGCACACTTGTCGGCCGCTGACGACAAAAGGCTTCGGAAGGTATTTACTCCCTCCTGAAGTATTAGCCATCTCGCCAGGTCGGAGCGGGCCCGGGGGGACCTGCACCTTCACCCTGGGCTCGGAGCACGTCCGGGAAAGTGGAACAAGGTCTGCCAGGCCGGAGTGAATTCGTTTCTGCCAAGCCCCGCAGAGCCGGTGTGCTCCGAGGAGGGCCCAGAAGCCCAGGTCCTTGCTGGATCCGCCACGCAGAGAGCGCCGGGCGGGTAATTTTACCTTTCATCAACAAACGGAGATTCTTGGCTCCTTTTACACCAACTCTGCCTCTTCTTGGCCCACCTGGGATGTGTACAGCTTTTGACATGCCTTAAAGAAAGTTTGCTTTGCGGCGCTGCTGGGGATTTAGGAGGAGAAAGGGGGTTCACGAGAGCTCCGGGTCTGTCCACGTGGCTGAGCTCAGACGCCAGAGCCTCGCCGGGCCTGTTGTCTCCTCCACAGCGGCCTCTACGTGGGCACTAGTGTTCTACAAGGCTCCAACGCAAGCCTTTGATTCTGCATGGTGCGAAGCTTAGCCACGGTGCCCCCGGCGGCCTCAAGGAACCCTGCTCGGCGTCTTCGGCAACCCCCAGTCTCCTGGTTTTCATAGCGCGCTTCAGGAGAAATGTTGGATTATCCCCAGCATTGGGTAACAGCCCTTTCCCCAGAGATCGGGAGATAAGCTCAGAGTGTGAGCGAGAGACGGAGGGAAAGGGGCAGAGCGGGACGATCCGCTCCCCAGGCAGAACAGTGCTGAGCGCGTGGGCTCTGCATCGGCACGTCGCTGCTCCTTTTGCGGAATTACCGGCCGTGGGACCCTGGGCTGGCCACGGCCCCACACACGCGTGGGGACAGGTGCTGCGCCCGCGTCATCGGGCAGGGGTGGGTCCAGACACAGCGGACCACATGAGGCGGGTCCACGGACGCCTGTGGCCGCACCGCAGCCCCCGCGGAGCCCCAGGCTCTGCTCCTCCTCCAGGGAGACCGCGTGCGGGCGTCGGCCGGCCCCAGAGGCTACCGCGGCCAGACCCCCCGACTGCCCTCGAAGTCCCTCCCTTCATCGGTGGTGAGGAAGCTTTGTGGGAAATCATGCTTCACACCAACCTCTGCATATCTGATGACTCTCTAACGAGGTCTTCGTGCGCAGAGAAACATCCGAATTTTCCCTACAAACACGCGTCTCTGCTTCGCTGGGTACTCGGAGCTCGGTGCCAAGCGCAGCCTCTGCCCGGGGCAGCCTCTAGGAGCCAGAGGTGGCTCTGGGCCGGGACCCGCTCCACGCCCGGCAGGCGCCAAGAGCAGACGCTCGGCCAGCACGGGGAGGAAGGCAAGGGGCAGGAGGGGAGCGGAGGCCCGAGGGCTCGCTGCCACGGAGGCCGGCAGCGTGTGCGTGGAGACCCGCAGCCCCGTGGCTGTCCCCGCCGGCCTCCGCCTCCCCCCGGGGCGGACCAGGGGGAGAGCCAGCCTCAGCCACAGAGGGTCGGGCTGGGGTGGCGAGTGAGGACGGGCATCCCCGTGCAGGGCCGGCAGCTCGGGCAGCGTTTGGACGCAGGTTCGTGGCTCACATGTGACCGAGCTGAGACTTGATTTCTCCTCGTAGCGTTAGGGTGCCCGCAGCTACCTGGAGGGCCCTGATGAGGGTGACGTGGGATCCCCGGGGTCTCGGGCGCATCGTCGCTGCTCAGGAAGTCCCTGTTTCCCCAATGAGCCTGCCTCCGCCAGCCCTGGGCCCCTTGCCTTCGGGGAGGCGGCGTCCGGCCCTCACTGGCCACCCTCTTCTCTGCCGCCCCCGTAAGCTGCGCTCTCACGGAAGAGCTGGGGGCCGCTGCTCGGAGAGCCAGTCGCAAGGCTGACCTGCCTGCACGGACGGGCCAAGCCCCCGGGGAAAGGACAGTGTGGCCAAGGCAGGAGGCGTCAGCGGACTCCCCGTGTGTGGGCACCGCTCGCCGTGTGTGTGTGGCCAACCCACACACAGAAGCAGGAGGTCCTGATCTCTACTGGGGGCTCCCACCCCGGCGCATGGGTCCCCTCTCAGGGCCTCACCCGCAGAGCGCTCGACCCCACCCGGGTTCTCCCTGCCGCCCGGGGGGTCAGGCTCGGTCCTTCACGTGGTCCACCTCGGCTCCCCGGAGGACTTCCCGGGGACGCGTGTTCCTCCTCTCTGGCTGCAGACGCCACGGCTGTCACGAGAACGGGCTCTCCGTGGGTGTTCCTCGCAGAAGAGTTCCTCCTGCCGGCAGGCCTGGCTGTGAGATACCGATGCGCTGGGCCCACGGCACACCCCATCCCCCAGCGGGCCCAGTCCGTTAGACAACCGGGCGGCCCGCGTGCCTACCCCGAGTGTCCCTGGCACTGGGGAGAGGGACCGAAGGCACCAGAGAGAAGTCTACGTCATGGACATTCTCACGACAGTGTGCTGTTGGCTGTGAGACCCCAACGTGGCGCCCGGGGTGCAGGGCCGGAGGGGTGCGGGAGAGGCCGGCTGACCTGGGAAGACCGGGGAGGAGCCGGGTGCGGAGCTGGGTCTTCGGGCAGCAGACGCCGGTTGGCAAGGCCCAGAGGGGAAGGCAGGGCGCGCCAAGACCAACAGCGCCCCTGCCCAGTGGGCTCCCGCGACCGCCGGCCCCTGCTCGCGCGGCTCCTGTGCACAAAGCCGACGACTGTGCTCTCCCACGGTCGCTCCCCGACCCTCGCTAGACGCCGACGCTCAGTGACTCACAGCTCTCGGCACACTTCTTGGCTGGGACTGTGGAGTCTTGTTTTTTTCCTTCCCCAAAGAGGTGATTTTGTGTGAATGTTTAAGACGGAACAAAATTGTGTTTTATTTTTGAGTCATGAGAGAGTGATTTAAAAAGTCTTTGCTCTGCAGCGTGATTTCCAGGCAGTGGAGCCGAACGGTGTCAGTTCCGCGTGCTCCTGAGGACTGTCGGCACCGCTCCCGCCGCGGCCCCGTGTCCTCGGGCACGGCCCTCCTCACGTCCCGCAGACGGCTGCAAGCCTAGACACGGAAGGGGGTCTACGGGCGCAACAGCTTTTGGGGTTCGGAAAGCGCAGCTGCCCGTGGTAGCGGAGAGGGACGTCGGAGTTCTCGCTCTGGATCCTTTCCCGGAGGGGGCTGCCCCGGCAGCGGCGTGCGTGCCCCAGGGCCTGCCTGCAGGTGCCCACAGGCCAGTCCTGAGTCTGGCGTCCCCGGCGTCCCCAGCAAACAGGGGTAGGAGGCAGAGGAGAGTCACCATGGGAAGAGTTCCTCGTGCGCCTAACGGCAACGTCGGGGGGCGCAGAGGAGGAGAGTGGAAGCGCGACCCCCGTGGGCCAGGACACAGAAGAGGGGCCGGCTTGGGCCGCGGGGCAGGACCGAAGTCTGGGCTCCGCACTGCAGGATGAGGGTTTAGGACCCGAGAAGACGGCTGCTGCCGACAATCTCTCCCAGCCTGTGCCTGTCTGGGAAGGGGCGTGTGGGGTGGCCACGTGCACGTACTTCACTACGGGGTCGGAATGCACGCCTGAAGCTGGGAGAGAGGGTGCGTTCCTCTTTCCTCTTGCAGATGGGAACATGGCTTCAACATCTGGTGGAGAAGGAGCTCCCGCCCGGCCCCTGTCCAGACAGGGTGGGCCCCGGCCGTCAGCTATCCGGAGTACAAGGTCCCCAGACAGTTACCGTCTTGAGTGATTTCCCAGGCGACCCTCCACCGGGACTAGGGAGCCCCTCGGGAAGGGGAGACAGGGCTCAGGGGAGGGGAGGGGAGGGGCGGGGAGGGGGGCCGAGGCGGGGCCTCCTGGGGGCAGGACCCGCCCAGTACGTCTCCCACAGGGTCTCCTGAGCTGGGGCCGGACCACCTGCTACCCCACCTGGCGAATGATGGTGGCATCAGATGATGACGTCCTTGTCCCGACCAAATTACCTCCCAGAAGTCCCACGGTGAAGCCCCGACCCCAGAGATGGGCCTTCACGGAGGCCGTGGGGTTAGGGGAGGTCAGGAGGGTGGGCCCTGCTGTGCTACGGGGGACGGGTGTCCTTTCCAGCAGGGGACAGCAGAGCCCTCCCCTCACATGCACCGCACTGAGGCCCCGTGGACGGCTGCAGGTCGCCGGGGCAGGGGCGGGGGGTGGGGGACAGCCACCAGCCTCCAGACCCCAGAGAGCACGAGTCCCACTGCTGCGGCCACGGCCTGCGGCGTGTGGAGCGCGACCGGGGGCCCGCGGACACGCAGGAACCACAGACGAGCTCACCTGGCTCTGACTGCGCTTCTGCCGAATTGTCCAGCCCCTGGTGCAGGGTCACGTCCAGAAGATGCATTTTCCAGGTTCCAAAACGCCCTGACTGCGAACGTTCTAGCAAGACTTCAGCCGCGTGCCGTGGCCAGAAGCCACAGCGAAACCCGGAGCTGAGGGAGCACCCCCTTGCCTGGGGTCACCGGTGCACAAGACCGCGGGGTCCGCGCTGGCCCCCACCCGTGGGACTCAGCCCCCACATCGTGCATTCTCACCCAGAGCCCCTGCAGTCATAGATGTCCAGTTCTAGAGAAGAGAGACTGCGTCGGGGCTCCTGGTCTGGGAGGGCGCCCTCCTGTCAAAACCCAGGACGCGACAGAAACTCCTCTTCCAGCAAACGCCTCTCAGGAAGCCCCTTAAGACAGACCTTTCCCGGGGAGAGAGAGAGTCCCCGGTGACAGGTGCTAAGACAAGAACACGGGAAGACAGGGACATGCTGTCCGTGCCACGGCAGGCACCTCCCCCTGGCACGCGCGCCAGCGGCAGCCGGAAGCCAGTCCTCAGCTCTGCCAGGTGAGGGCAGCACTGCGGAGCCCGGGGGTCTGGGGGCCTCCCGCCCCGGGGGACGCCCAGGCCTGTCAGTTGCTGCCACAGGGACACTTCTCTGGGCCAACGAACGGACATGCGGCAGCAACCAGCGTGTGGTGGGTTTTCTTATAAACACTTGCGTTAAATCTTCATTCAGTGGCATATCATTTGTCCCATAATTATGGTTCAGTATGATCCTATGACCGGTCGAGTTTAATAGTTCCAGGATCTGAAAGAGCACATGTCATCGTGACGACACGGAGACCCGGCTCCTGAAGTCACCGTCCTCACCCTGGGCGGACAGGCGACTCACCCGGCCACCCTGCCCGGTGCCTGCGGACGCCGTGGCCCCTCAGCTGCCCCCCTGTTCTGCGTCACACACGGCGGCCTCCCCTGCGGTCCCCCAGGTGCCTCTGTTGTCCTTCTGCAGTGCACTGGGTCGCGTCTTCACTTCTAAAACTGAAGAGGAAGTGGGGAGATGGCGTGCGTTCCTACAGTTTCAGAGTTCGTTCCCCAGTGACCCCGTTTCTGAGGCGCAGGGGCTCCAAGGGCCCAGCCGACGCAGGGCACACCAGTCTTGAGAGGGACCCACTCCGGAGCACAGGCACGGCCTGGGTGTCCCCCGCGGGAGCAAGGCCCCTGAAGGAGTGGAAGCGACGCTCCGCCCGTGTTACCCGAAGACCCCACCTCGGCGGCCGGCGCGATTTTGCGAGGCAGTCTGGGGCGCATGCGGGAGGGACACGGGAGTCCCCACTGCGGCAGAGTGCAGGAGGGGCCACTTTGGTGAGGAACCGGCGACCCGGCTGTGGCTGTCCGGCTCCTACCAGGACGCGACGGGCTGTCTGCCAAGTGCCCGAAGCAGCCCTCTCTTCACCAGAGCATCCGCGGGCCCGTCCGGTGCTGCAGACACCGGCCCCGAAGGGGTGTGGCGCCCCACGTCCGCAGAAACACACGAGGGACCGCCTGGGGGGGCAGCCGGTAGGGCCACCCCTGCCCAGGAGTAGACACGGCCTGGCTCCGGGGCCACACGGGGCAGGCTCTGCTCGTAGCCAGCCACAAACTTGCTTTCTTGGAAGGAAACAAGACGCAATTGGTATATTGTCCTCAACCCAAACCCACCACTGGCTTCTAGTCTGTGTCACGGGCGAATCCGCCTCCCCCAAGGGCCTCGCCTCTCAGGGACTGAAGCAAGGGCATGTGCTCTCTGCGGAGGGCCCAGCGAGGCTCGGGGAGCGCGGCATCCGTCATCCTGGACCGTGGCCCCTTCCCGAGGCCCCGGAGGAGGCTCTGAACCCCGAGGCTAGGCCCCAGCTGGCTCACCTCTCCCTGGCCACCCTTGACCTTCCGGTCGTCCCCTTACCTTCCTGGGTGCTCCCTGAGAGCAGCTGCAGGACCAGAGCTTCGGGACCCAGTAGGGCTCTGGGGGGGCTTCTTGGGTCACAGCCATAGGTTCCAGGACACGGGAGACAAAGGTAGCATCAGCCTCGTTCTGTTGAAGCCCTGATTTTGTAAGGTACAAAAACACTCACAAAAGCGCCAGCGAGCGTGGATCCCGATAGTCAATGAGACACCTCCGCGACGGCAAATGACTCGGGGATGTCACGAATATGCAGACGCCATGATTTTTGTCTCATTTCCTTCACGGGTGAGACGTCAACACATTTTAAAGGCGGATTGTTCTGACACAGCCTGGGGGCACTTCCCTCCTGTCGTGAACCCATCACCGGCTCCCACCCGGCAGGTAAGCGTGGCTCCGGGTCTCCTGTGTGTCTTTCCAGAGTTTCTTTGTGTACAAATAGATAAATGCACATGTGGATTCCTATTTTCAGGCTTTTTTGTGTGAAAAATGCTGTAGCATGTACACTGTGGACAACCTTAGTTTTTTACCGAACCATCGGCCTTACAAGGCTTTCCCTGACGATGCCGGGAAACAGCGTCCCCGGCAGGACCATCCTGCAGCGTGCCGCTGCCGGGCTGAACTGGCTTTACGGGGCAGCCCCAGGCTACAGGGGTCCAGGTTCCTGCAGATGCTGTGGGCACATGGCAGCATGAGATGGACACGGGGTACCTTCCACAGGGAGGGTTTTATCGCATGGAGCCTATGGACACGCACCCGTGGCTTTGCTGGACGGGGCTCTAAAGACCCACTGAAGGGAATGAAGCCATCTGCTTACCGACATGTACTGACACATTTACTCTCAGTCCTCATCTACCAGTTTTCAGTAATTTCTATGTCTGATGCCACAAATGTAGACGCGATCGATCGAGCCCCCGCCTTCCAGTCTGAGGGAACGGGCTGATCTGGACCACCCCCTTCCCACGTCCCCGCACGTGCCACGGAGACCCTTCCTCCGTGCGACCAGCTCGTAATCGTGGGTCCTTTTCTATGCTCTGATGACTCTAAACATTGAAAACAGCAGTCTTCCGTATTTCATCACTTTACACAACTCATTCACTGCAGAATCCAGCAGCGTCACCCCAACAATGAGGTCGTTTGCAGGGAAGTGCTTCTGCCATCAAGGCTGAACGGGCGTCCCTTCGTCAGACGCTGACTCCTGCACAAAGTCACGGTGAGGCGTCACTTGCTTTAGGCTCTCGCCAGCTCACTCAAGGAGTGTTATTTGAGTGTGAGCCAGAGCTGGGTGTGCGGAAGCAACAGGTCCAACACCCCTTGGAGCCTGCATTTCATTCAGGACATACGGGCCACACATACCATCGGGTGGAGGGAAATGCAGAAGGAGGGAGGAAAGCGCCAGAGGCACGAGCGTCGCTTGGGAAGCTGGCAGCCAAGAAGGTCTCCCTGGAAGGTGGCATCTGTGCAGAGACTTAAAGGCAATGGTGAAGGAAAGGGCCCTTTGGACCCCAGGGCAGAGGTTTTCCAGCCCCTGGGTCTGAGATGGCAAAGGGGCTGAGGAGGAGCCTTCCTTCCCACGAACAGAGGGCAGGTGGCCATGGTGGCTGGAATGGGCATGGCCGAGGGGCCGTGAGAGGAGATGCGGTAAGCCGTGGCCGGGAGGCAGACACCCCCGGCTTGTAGGCAGACCCCCCCGGCTTGCATAGGTCATGCTAAGGCTTTTAGGTGTATCCTTATAGTGCTGAGAATCCCTGACGTGCTTTGAGCAGGGGACTGACCTCACAGGACTTCGGTTTTTAAAAGATCGTTCTGTTTCCTGTGTAGATAACAAAGCAGGCTCGTGGCAGGCAGGCCGCCCGGACATGGACCTCGGGTGAGGGAGGAAGCAGGGGAGCCACCGTGTTCCAAACAGATCAGGGCTGGTTCCAGTCCACGGGTACTAAGGCTGTGAAGATTGGTTGGAGCCTGGTTACATTTTAAGGGCAGAGCCAAGAGCACATCCTAACTGATGGAATGTGAAATATAAGACAAAATAAGGAATCATGGATAACAGGTTTTTTACCTAAAGAACTGGAGGGATTGAGCCGTCCACTGGGTGGTGTGGCCACTGACAACGGAGTTGTGCTCTGGTGATGGAGCCTTTCACCGACGGTAGAGCTGCCCGTGGAAGATGGAGCTGCCCATGGATGGTGGAGCTGCCCATGGACATTGGAGCTGCCCGTGGATGGTGAAGCTGCCCATGGACAACAGAGATGCCAAGGGTCAGGGATCTGTCCATGGACAATGGAGTTGCCCGTGGATGACGGAGCTGCCCGTGGATGATGAAACTCTCTGTGGACAATGGAACTGCCCAAGGACCACGGATCTGTCCACGGAAGAGAGAGCCTCCCATGGACGATGGAGCTGTCCATGGATGATGGAGCCCCCGCGCGTGATGGTGGCCGGGACAGTGAGCAGCAATCTTCCCCGCCTTCAGACCCAAACCAATACATCGGCTCTCCCGGGTCCGCCTCTGTCTCTGTCTCCCTGCGTCTCTCCATCCCACCCGCCTTCCTCCCTCCTTGAGTTCTCTAATTACACGACGGACACCCAGGAAACACACGGGATGGGGCGGAAAGCACGCGAGGTTGGACGGGGTCAGATTCATGCCTGGGAACTCACGGAGCAGCGCAGGTTCGCGCTGCGGCTCCGGGAGTAGAAAGGACCCCAACAGCTTGAGCGGTCACTCGGCCAAAACATGACTTGAGAAGGGCCCAGAGTGGACGAACTAGAAATGCCACAGCCTGGTCTGGTCTACGGGAAGGCGGTCAAAGGCTGGAGACGCGAGCAGGTTGCCTTCTCTCTGGAAATGCGCGTCACAGCACCCCACAGAGAGCGCGTCAGTCTGTCCCTCGTGCAAGGAGAAAACTGAGTAATTGTTGTTCTGAGTGGGCGACTCTGCAGTTACTCGTTTCCTGCAACATCTAGAACGCATCGTGGGAGAATGGGCGGGCTCCCTCGGTCCCCCGGCTGACACCCCTGACCCCAGTCAGTCACCTGGAAAACGCACTTCACTGATCGAAAGAGACGTAAGTTGAGAGGATAAAGATTGATTAATTTACCTGTTTGTGTGGCTGCAAAAGCCTGCGGGGTTCCTAGCAGTTTGGAGACGACTCTGCGTCGGCGTAGCTCGAATACACTTGTTTGCGACTCGCAAAATGGTCGCATTTCCTGGCGGGCGTCATCAGAATTCTTTTGTGCCAATCCATGGGCCGCTGCCCAGGCTACCAGAATCAGGCAAAGGCCCTAAAAGTGCCAGGAGAGCTCGAGGGACAGGGTCGTCCACGGGGCTTCTCCTGGCTTCTCTGGCGCGGCCCCGAGCATGGAGCCCTGCGGGCAGTGGTGGGCCTTCCTCCGTCCGAGATCCCATCTCGTCAGACTCACAGCCTTCGGAGAATTCGTTATCAGCTCCTAAAACCTCTTGTATTTGCTCTAAATCCCTTGCCTATCTCAGGGTTTGTGTTCGACAAGAAATGTGCAGAGCCTGACCTCAACAGGACCAGATGAAAAACCACTTGCCGACGCTCTGCAGACTCTCCCCGAAGACCTGTAAATGTGCTATTTGCAGGAGAACGTCTGCTGGCCACCCCCGGCCCGCCGCACACCTCATCGATCAGGATGCCCACCCCGATGTACAGACGCGCGTGTCCCCCGATCGGTTCGTCCTTACGCACGAGTCGCAGCCCGTGATTAAATTCCTCTGTCCATGGCTGTACCGTCTGGGGATAATCCCAATGTCAAGACTCTCCTGCACAGAAATCCCCCCAGGAGGACACGGAGAGGCCAGTCTGTGGACATCACATTCAAGGAGATTCTCTGAGGTCATTTCCGTTCGCGGCTTAATCAGGCTTCGGGCCTGAGACTTGGGTCTTCGTGGTAGAAAACCAGGCACGAGGCCTCCACTGTTCCGTGCCAGAGAGCACAAGCCTTAGCCCAGCACGTGTCAAAGAAACCAGCAAAGGTGCCGCTGTCAGAGCAGAATTAGGCATTTTGCGTCCATTATCTATTTAAATGGTTGTAGCAATTGTGTGAGTTGGAGACTGTCCCCTGCTCTTTCAGGGGAGGACACGGTGGATTCGAGGGTATTGTGGGCTGTACTGTGTCCCCCCCATTAGACACACTGCGTCTTGACCCTCTCATAGCCCCCCGAATGTGACCTTATTCGGAGAGAGGCCTTTCATAAGGCGGCCGGGTGGCCCCGAGGCCATCGCAGGCCCTGACAGGACTGCTGTGCTCGCACCAACGCGAGGGGGGCGCACCCCGTGGAGAGGAGGGACTGAGGCCGCGCACGTCCCTCCCTGAGCCCGCAGGGAGCCCGGCCCTGCCCGCACCCGGCCACAGACTCCTGTTAGGGGCGGCATGGCCGTCATTCACTCCGCCTGTGTCGTGACATTTGTCCAAGGAGACCCGTCCAAGAGGTCACTCGCCTCAGGCCCACGCTGCCGAGAGGCAGAGACAGCTGGAGCGCACTCTCCGCCTGACCACCTTCCGGGACGACGCCGTCGGCGGCTGGCGTCCCCCACGTCCTTCCAGCCAGGCCTCCTGTGGCACGGCTGCCCGTGCTGCTCTGAGGGAGTCCCCCTCCCACGGCAGGAGCTGCTGGTCCCTGCAGAACCCCGTCTCGGCCCGTACTGGGCCTTCCCGCTGGCAGTCTGGACACCCCCGGCCTCACGCTGGCTCTGGGGCTCACCCCCACATGCGCGGACGCGTCTACCTGGTCTCCAAGGCGGCAGCAGAGTGGGCCATCGAGCTGATGGCATGGGGGGGGGCTGCTCTCTGGGGCTGCGCACAGGGCCTGGGGGTCTGTTCCCTGCACCTGCCTCTGTTCCCTGCACCTCCTGGGTTAGAGTGGGTGGGTGTTGCCCCGCCCCCACACTGCAGGTCTCGAGAGCAGAGCCACGTCCCCTTTACCTTCCGTGGCCGGAACGTGCTTGCTGGGCACTACGACAGGGCGTCAGGGGTAAGGAACTGAGGGGAAGAGAAGCCCCTTCGTCCTTACGAAATTGGGCTTCGGCTCATGAGTGAGGTGACAGGGAGGGAGGGAGGAAGAGGAGAGAGACCCGCCCGGAGAATCTGGGTGAGACTTCGTACGTCGGCAGACGAGGCCTTGGGGCCGCACGGTGCTGACCGGCGGAGAGCACGGGGAGGGAGTCTAGGCACGAGCCGGAGCTTTGGAAACAGACGCCGCCCCTCATGGGACGGGCGAGAGGGCAGGCGGGCGGTTAAGGTTCTCCAAGCAAGACGCGGAAGAGAGGACGGCAGCGGAGAGGAGACTTCCCGCCAACCTCCGTCCGCAGCACCCGGCCTCTCCCTCCCAGGCTGGTTAAGGCTGTGACTGGAAGGGGAGGAGATGTCTCCACGTCTCCAAATTTTGGCCTCTCCAACCTAGTAAAATTTTGAAGTCTAAGTTTATTTTTTAGGTTAAGATTTTATTTCTATGATGCCTCTAGATAAAAGAAAAATGTATCAAAGAGTCACCTAGGATTTTGTTTGGCTGCATAGAATGAGAAGGCCTTACTCTCCTCCAGAGAAAAAGAGATAAGACCCAAGTGTATTTCTCTCTCTCTTTCTCTCTCTCTCTCACACACACATGAAGGCAGGTAACCCATGTCGTCTCCTCCTTCAGGAATTCTGTCCATCCTCAAGTTGTCTCATGGTTCAGGATGGCTGCTGAATCTCCAGCCATCACATCTGTGTTTCAGGTTTGAAGCAAGAGGAAGCTGGCAAAGGGCAGCATGCTGACAGTCCAACAATACCATGCCCACATCTGAGTCACCGGGACTGAGTCACATGACTGGATTGGCCAGGGTGGGGGGTGGTGCCGAGGAAGGCCACAGGGTGAGTCGTCGTATGGCCCAAGGCTCTGTTCCTGCAGAAGATGAGGTGGGGGAAGGAAGGGGATCAAAGAGCATCAGAGCCTTTTTAGGTTGGGTTCCTGTAAGTATAGGGTCTTGGATATAAAAAGGACCTCAAACCTGTCGGGTTTATCTGCTGCCTAAGGAGGGGCTGCCCATGGTTCCTGCAAGGTGCGTCCTTCCCCAGCTGCCCAGCCGTTTCTGGTGAGGGGGACGGTGGAGGGTTTGGACGAAGCCATCGCTGGGCTCTCGGGTCAATCGGATAAAAGGAAACGTGTCCCAGTTAGGCCTGACCTCCTCAGAGCAGCTCGAGTCCTCAAGGACTCAAAGATATTTGGGAGCCCCCCACTCTCTTGCCTCCTCAGGCACAGAGCGACCCCTAAAACAAGGGCCTTTTAGGGCAGCAACTCTTAAACTTGGTTGGGTCTGCCACCCAGGAAACCCATTTAAGATGGCCTGTCTGGGACCCCAGCTCTGCGAGGGGGTGGCGAGTGGGCAGGGGGTCGAGAGGCCCCTCTGACGAAGCCCCAGGCAGGACGGAGGCCGGTGGGGGGCCCTCTCTCAGGAGCCGCAACAAGGAACTCCAAGATCGGGGACCCGGGACCCAACAGCTGGCTGCCTTACCCTCCGAGATCCGCTTCTTTCTGCCTAAAATTCATGATGTTTTACAAACTAACTTCTGAATCGTAGTCTCACAAACTCGGGACACTCAGAGAAAACGTGTTCCATCTGCTCCAAACCTGACATCTCATTTCCCTGAAGAGAGGGTGACGGCCTTGCAGGGGGTCAGGGGATGGGGCGGGGGCCAGTGTGCGTGCGGCCACTCAGGGCGGCGGAGGGCGGCCGTGGTCTCCGCAGAGGCTGGCGGGCAGGGGCCCCAGAGCCGCATGTGGGAGATGCTGTGTGACCCGCAGAGAACAGGCACCTCGTGAGAGCAGCCGCCCTGTGTCTCGCTTCGGGCGGGAGCGGCATGAATTCTGACCCCCACCCCGCCGGCGGACCCCACTCTGCAGTCATCGTGCCGGGCTCTCGGCCCTTCAACGTTGGAAATGGCAGATCTGGTCGAAGCCTCGCATCTGATTCTGATTTATGTGCATTTCCTCCTCAAAATATTAAAGCTCTTTAAGGTCAATGAGGCTACTTAACAGCCTTTTAATACTCCTGTCGTAAAAGCAGAAGCCTGTGATTTGCCTGGTATGAACAAACACAGAACATCAAAAAGTTCTAGTTTGGCCCTAAACCAAAAGTCTGCAATGATCAAGGGAGATCGTAAGTGCGGCCGGTGCACGCCCAGTTCCGACCTCCCACCCACGCCCGTGGGGTGCAGGACGCGCACAGCCGTGGCCGCTCACCGGCCAGGAACCACCAGGCTGTCCCCGTGGGTGGGGCTCACCGTGACACGCTCACACGCACACACACGGTCACGCACACTCACGCGCTCACACGGGTGTGCACACGTTCTCGCGAGCACACGTGTTCACACAGGTGCGTGCACACACACGTTCGTGTACACACACTCACAAGGGCACGCGTGTACAGGCACACATGTGCACACAGGTGCCTGCGACATCGGCGACCTGGGTTTCCGCGGGGAGAAGAGACGCTGACACCCGTCGGGAAGGAGAGAAAGAAGAACGTGAGGACGGAGGAAGGCAGGGAGGGGGAGGCGGGGGGGGCGGGGGAAGGCTGGCGGAGGGACAGCACAGCGTGGAGAAGGTGTGACGTGGGCACATCCTCCCCAGAGCAGCGGGGACACTGCCGCCTCCCAAAGAGTCCCTCACCCCACGCCTCGGAAATCGCCTGCCGGGGCCGCGGGGCACACGGCCACACACACGGCCACACACATGTCCACGCGGCGAGGCTGTGAGTGAGCCTGGGGAAATCACCGGGGAATGCACAGGGGTCCACCAGGACGATGCTCAGAGATGCCCAGAGCTTCGCTTAGGAGAGAAGATGCCCTCAAATGGGGTCGATCACGGAGCCCCCACGTGCAGGGCAGGGAAACTGCCACCACAGCGATGGGACAGGCGGCCTCCGCGCTGCTGTGTCAGGCGTGTTTGCACAGCAGCCCTGCGTGTGAGCACACACACCTCCGGGTGCGCGGAGCCCGTGCAACCCTGCCTGCACCCGACACTCCGATCTCACAAGCCCGGGGCTTCTCACTCTCCCCTGTCTTCTGAGCGAGTCACGGAGCCATGAAGCACCCTTGACTCCAAGCCTTCAGTCCAGCCTCCTTGACCCCGAGAGGGATGTGCGTGTGTGTGCGTGTGTGTGTGCGAGTGTGTGTGCATCTCTGCTTGTGTGTGTGCCCTCCTGTTAGTGTGCATGTGTCCTCGCGTGAGTGTGCGTGTCTGTGCGTGGCTGCGTGCGACTGTGTGTGCTCGTGCCCCTATGTGTGTACGTATGCACACGCGGGTGTGCGTGTGTGTGTGTGCGCGTGCATGGGTGTGCGTGTGTGTGTGCGTGGGTGTGCGTGTGCGTGCGTGCGTGGGTGTGCGTGTGTGCGCGCGTGCGTAGGTGTGCGTGTGTGTGTGTGTGTGCGTGCATGGGTGTGCGTGGCTAGTAGCAAATGGAGTGAACTCCAAGTCTCTGGAGTTAGAATCACCAAAATGCCTCCCTGCTCCCCCCCGCCCCCGCCTCCCCCCTTCCCTGCCTTCCTCCGTCCTCACGTTCTTCTTTCTCTCCTTCCCGACGGGTGTCAGCGTCTCTTCTCCCCGCGGAAACCCAGGTCGCCGACGTCGCAGACGCCGGGTCAGCTGCGGAGCGAGGCCCACCAGGCCGACGAGGCCGACGCACTCTTGAACTGCTGGCCCCGCAGGCAGGGGCCTGGTTAGGCCGGAGGGCGTGGGCCTGTGGTCCCAGCGTCCAGGACCACTCGCTCAGACCTTGTCCTGGAGAGCCCTCGGGCGTGACAGCACAGACAGCAGGGCTCCCTCGCCGGCCCCGGGAGATGCCAGGAGCACGAGCTCCCCGGGTCCGGCGAGGGGCTGCGGCACATCCCGACATCCCGGCGCTGCGGCCAGCGGCCGGCCCTCCGTCCCGCTGAGAAGCGTCCGAGCAAGAGCCCCAGGGGCACACAGCCCTCCACAGTCCAGCCGGACACATCCCGGGACTCCGCGCTGCCCAGGGCCCACTCTGAAGTAGGACACGGCATCTTCAGCCCCGTGAACGGGGCCCGGAGGCGGCCGCTGCGCTGGGCGGCTGGGCCACCGCCTCCAGCAGAGCCTGGCTTTGTCCGCACCTCGGTTCTCCTGTGCACACAAGGGAAGCCTGCGTGCCTCAGTTGAGTTCGCCACAAGCAGACCCGGAAACCGGCATTTAGGGGCTAGAGGCAAACTTGGGAACTGGTCCCGAGGAACCGTCGCGGGGGTGTGGGGTGAGCACAGGCGGCGGCGGGCAGGGAGGTGTGCCGGGGCGTCTGGTGGAAGGTGCCCGCGAGCTACCCACGCAGGCTGCGGGGCGGGGATCCGCAGACCTGCGACCGGGCTGGGCGAGCGGCTCCCGGGACGGTGCCCGCCCCCACGGCCGCTGCGGGACAGCCCGGAAGCAAGTGCTCGAAGCCAGGAGAGGCCTCTTCCCAAAGGGTTAACTGCCAGGTAATAATTGGCAGCAAAAACTTACTTTTCCCGTGTTCCCGGGATCGCAGATTAAACTACTTGGAAGCCCAGAACCCTACTTTAATCTCCCTCATTTCAGGGGCAGGGACCAAATCTGGTTTTGACCTGCGTGTTTTCTAAAAAGTAGGTCCGTGGGCAGCGGCAGGCTTTGTTTATCCCTGGACGTGGTTCGAGCACGTTCCGTCTACACTACGGATCTAGGCTGGCCTTCCCGCATGGGGTTCTCAGGTCGAAAATCACTTCCTGGGCAGTGTCCCCGCGGCCACACGGAGCCGTCCCGCAGGCCCCGGGGTGGCCGGGCCTGGCAGCTGCTGCGGGAATATCAGCTCCCAGGAGGCCCGCAGCTGTCGGCCAGCGGATCGGTCACCGACGAGCCGCTGGACTCCGCAGGGAAACAGTGTCTATTTTAGCACGATAAGTACACAGCGGACATCTGAAGCTAAAGTAGGGGTTTCCAGACGTTTTTTTAGCCTCAGATTCAGATTCCTTTCTTCAAAAGAAATCTCACCCAGAAATGTAAACACACAAAGCGCAGCAAGTAGGACCGTCCCTTGAGGTGCCACAGGAGGCCCGGCTCCCAGACGCTCTCCCCGGGGACGTCCGGGGCTTGGAGAGGCCGTGGGGGTGCAGACACAGGCCCTGGGAGACTCAGCTGGGCAGCCACAGGGCCGTTCTCACTGGCCAGGAAGCTGCCTCCTCCCAGGCGTCCTGTCTTCTGTGGCCATCCGCCCGCTGGCTGCCACCGCCGCCCACTGCCTGGGAGCCACGGAGAACAGGAAAGGGAAGGTGCTGCACATTCGCCCGCGCCCCTTTCTGTGCCCTGCAGCGCTGGGAGGGCAGGGAGGTGTCATTCCCATTCTTCTGCCAACACCTGGCAGCGGGACACCCGCCGTGCCGTGGGCACTCACCAACGGACTTGTGGGTTAGGGAAGACATGCTCGGACGCGGCCCACCTCCGTACCAGCCCCTGTTATGTAACACACGTTTAAAACCACACTTAGAGCCACACAGCGGTGCCCGGGACCTTCCAGGACACGCAGAGGCCGCAGCCCAAGGGCGTGTGTGGGGCTGGGGCACTGGCGGGAGACACAGCGGAGGCCTCGGCCGGCCCCCAGCCGGCCCTGGGTCTGGGCGCTGCGGCAGGTGGTCCGCACGCGCCGGTCGTCCTGCCGTTTGCAAAGTGCACGTGACCAGTGAAAACTAGACAGAGAGGGCCCGCGGCTGAGCGGCTCTGGAGGCCCGCAGACGCGCTGTGCAGTGCTCCGCTAGACACAGTGGAGCCGTTCTCGGCCGGGCCAAGGGCTCGGGATCTTTCCTGCACCCCCTTTTCTCCTGCTTTGGCTTAACCATGTGTGTGTATCCGTAGAACTGCCTTTGGATTCTGGGAATCAAAGAGATGAAGAAAGTTCACCTGGTTTTAAACAAAACCCATCTTTTCCCGTGGCCTCGCTTTCCTACAACAGGGAGGAAACCTGTGGCTCCAGTGTGGCTCCCGGTCCGGGACCTAAACCAGCCCAGGTGTGCGCCCGGGCCGCCTGCCCTCCTGGCAGGGCCGCCCCCCAGGACGCCGGAGCAGAGGGAAGGCCTCTGCCAGCAAACGCGGGCCAACTGCTGGCAGGCGGCCCCACGAGCTGCAGCCAAGTTCAGGGTCTTTTATAACCTGAAACTAAGAACTCCACCGGCTTCTGAGAGGACATGTGTGTCCCGGCTTGCACTCTCACGCACGTGTGCGGACATGGCGCCTCCCGCAGAGCCCTTGCCCCTGCTCCTGGCTCGCAGCTCCCTGGCCTGGGTTTGTGCTGGGGGACGAGCCCGGGGGCGGGGGCGGGGGCGGGGCCGGGAGCTCGCACACCTGGCCTGGCACGCCCACCTCACCGTGGGGCAGGTCTGGGGGACGAGGGGGCGCGTCCACCCCCGTCCACCTGTCAGCCTGAAGCTACAGTCAGAGCTGTTTCCTGCTGGCCGAGCGGGTGGGTTTAAATTCTCTTCCAGAAGAAGGGCTCGTACCTCTCCCGCCATGAAGCTAGAGACTTGTCTGGCTTTCCCGGGCCCCCGCAGTGACTGCAGGAGACGCACACAGAGTCTGCTGTGGGCTTTGCTCACAAGGACTGCCTGGCTGTGGGGTCCCCCAGCCCCTTTGCACAGCTCGAGGGAGGGCCATGGCCTCGGACATCCCCATAGCTCTGCTGTGTGTCCAAAGACAAATTCGGCGTGAGGCCAGACATGCTCTCCGAGGTGTCCATTCCTGGGGGCCGCCTTTCCATGGCCACTCAAGTGCTCTTCCACCCGCGGGCCGGGGTGCATGGTCTTGCCCAGGGCCGGGGCGATGGGCTCCGTCTGCCGCGTGTGCAGAGGATGGTTTGGGGAGTCTGGAGAGGGAGACTGGTGGGGCGGGGGGGAGGGTGACTTTTATTATGGGTATGTTTATTTCTGATTTAGAATTATAAACTTCTCTCAGCCACTTGGGGGTCAGGGGAGACCCCAGGGAGGGGTAGCGAGGCCGGGTCCCCCACCCCTGCGCCCTCGGGCACCCACGCGGAGGCAGACCGGCCACAGCCCCTCCGTGGCCTCTGCCCCTCGAGGATTTCTCCTATTTTTCACATAACTTCGGTTTGATTAAAACCCCAGATGCATTTGGCCGACCGCACTTCCCTCTAATTTTTAGCATATATTTATTTTAAGGGAAACATAAGCCTTGCATTTCTGATTCACTCATGGTTCATCCTCACTGGCCACCGGCGGGTGGGGGCTCCTGCGGGTGCCCGGGACGCTGGGGGGACGCTGGGGCAGCCGTCCTGCCCGGGAGCGCGCTGACCACCCAGAGAAGCAGGAGGACCGCTGGGCCAACACGGCTCCCAAATCCGAATGGGGCTGAATTGTTGTTGTTGTAACTCAGAACCCATGATTTTCGAGTGGTTTCGACTTGGAAAAGCGTGTTTCCTCCACCCCTACGGACGGAAAGCTCAGGTCTGACAGAAGCCTGCGGGGAGGGGTGCGTCCCAGCACCCCGCGCCCCCGACGCCCCCTGTGCCCTCCACCTCCGCGTGGGGGCGTCTGCTGAGGAAACACCTGCTTGCCAGGAGGAAGGTGGCGAACTTCCCCTGGAAACACTAGGGCTAGCCGCCCGCCTCCCCCCAGCCGCGGCGGGTGTGGCTTGTGCAGCAGGAGCCATGTGTCTGTCCCTGCGGCCCCGGCTGCGGCCACCGTGTGGCCATGGGGGTCCCCTTGTCCCCTGCCGTTAACTCTCCTTCAAGGTGAGGCTCGGGGCCAGGAAATCCCCAGGCGGCGAAGGGGCTCAGTCCGCATCCAGGTCTTCCAAGGGGCCACGTGCCCAGAGTTCCTGACAAGGGGTTCCCGCCGCTCCCCGAGAGGGGCCCCCACGCCACATGCACAGGGTCTCGTCCTGACGGCCTTCTTCCCGGACCCCCACCAAGCATGACCCCCCCGCCAGGGCCCCAGGAGAACCATCTGTCGCTGTTATCTGCACAGGTGCCTGTCGCGGGAAACGTTCCGCCATGGTTGCCACGGTCACCGGCGGATGTCACGCTGTCCTGTGCGGTCATGTCAGCACAGAGTCCCCTCAGTGCCCCACAGTGGCCGCCACTCCAGCAGCCAAACTGCACCCGTGGCTCTTATCCTTAGGGGCAGTCGGTTCAGCCCTGGAGAAACCCACCGGCTGCCTTTCTCGAAGAGCTCCGCTCAGATGTTAGGGGCTGGGACCTTCTGTCTTCTGATACACTGACTGTCCCCCTGGAAGTCCACCCTCCCTGAGTGCCAGGTGACGGCCGTCAGCACAGGCTGGCCGCAGAGGGGTAGGAGCAGGATGCTGAAAAATTCAGGGTAGGGAAGGCCGATGTGAGGTTTTCTGAGGGGCCAGGCCCACTCAGATGGACGTGAGTAGCGGCCACCACACCGCGTGCTGAGCAAGAGCGAGGCTGGGGCTGGGGCTCACCTGGCCTTGAACCCTGCCACAGGACTCACGGGTTTGTGGTATCCAACAAGGGCCGGACACGCTATGAAGCGTCCCTCCTCGTTTGTAAAACAGGGTCCATGAGACCCACTCAAAGCTCTAAATGATCAAATCCAGCAGGATACTGAACTCCGGGTAGACGGCAGGGTTCCTGGTGTCCAATGGTGCTCACTCCATGTGGATGGTGGCCTCTGTCTCCTAAAGCCTCCCTTTTACCAGGGCTCAGTGCCCTGTTTCTGCACACCCAGCCAGACGGAGACCCCGCAGGGCACATCCGAGGAGCGGTCAGGCTGGTCTGGACCTGCCGCTCCTGCAGAGGGGTCTCCGCGGCTGCCGGCCAGCAGCACACAACCTGGGAGACATCACGGCCCACGTGATAGAGGCAGTTCCCACACGCGGAGTCCACAGACCTCAGGTGACCTCCCTTCTGGAAGTTTTCCCCTGTTTTACTGTTGCACACCCACTCGGCAGACTTTGACCTTTACTCACAACTTTGAAAACAAATCCCGAGACAGTTTTGCAGATTCATTCTTGGGGGCAGAGAAGCAGGGAACCCACTGCGTGGGTGGGGAGCCCTGTAAGCCCATTCCCCATCCACATGTCCCCATGAGCTGAGAACCTAGGACAGAAAGTTGTGTCATTCCACCATAACGCCAGATCTCTCTTCCATCATATTTAGTGTGTTAACGTGAATTTTGCTCCAAGAGCTAGCAGCGTCCCTATGTGTGTACGCACTTACGTGCCCACGCGCACACGCACTTGGAGAACACGGGCTGGACGTCAGACCTCACTAGCCTCTGAACAAGCTACCGCTCAGTCTTGTATTCATTCCTTGCCGCTCTGTTCCAGAACCGCCCAGTGTCCACTGTGGCCAAGAATGCTCTGGGCCCAGCGGTTATGAGAGAACTAAGACACACTTCTCCGTCAGGGAGCTTCCGGTGGGGCTAAGGTGCACGAGGAAACATGTCCTGAAACACGCTGCCGGCCAGTGGAGGGGGAGGGACAAGGCGAGTGTTCTGAAATCTTACAGGAGGGAGTGGACACAGTGGGGCGAGGAGTGCGGGACAAGGACAGGAGAAAAAATCCCATAGAGGGATTGTGGGTGGGCTGTCTCCTCTCACACGCCCGTTTACTCAATCTGCCTTCACTGAGCGCTTCCTGGGAGCCAGGCGCCGGCCCTGGACTGCAAAGGGGGAAAGCACCATGCTCTCGGAGCACAGCATCTCTGGAGGTTCGTGATGAGGGGTATTCGTGGGCTCAGAGAAGTGCACAGAAGGAGGGGACACTTCCCTCTGAGCCTGAGGCGTGGTCAGACACCGTCCGGACGAAGGGGGAGGTGTGGTGCCTGCAGCAGCACTGGGAACCACCCCGAGGACTGGAGCGCTGGTCGACCCCTGACCGGTGCAGTCCTGCTGCAGGAGCCTTCCTGCCGACAGGGAGGAGTGCGCGAGAGTCCGTGAGAGCAGAGGCTTCTCAGAGGATGGACAGAACTGGCCACAGTTCTGGGAGCAGAGAACAACACCATCAAAAATGACCGGGCAACAAACTCTTCTTGGGGATCTCGGAGGCCTGGCACAGCCAGGTCCTGGCCCAGGCCCCCAGGTTAGAGTAAGAGCTCCAAAGAGTACTTTTAAATGGCCACAATAATCCTCAGAGATGCTACCTAACAAAGTGTTGGAAATTAGTAACATCACGGAGCAAGTGTGTGCAGTCCAGAACGATGAGACCCAGATGCGCAGAGAAGACCGGGGAACACTCCGAATTCACCCGCTTCGCAGTGGGACCTCCACTCACGCTTGCACCAGACCTCTTTTTGATCCAGCTCCAAACTTAAAATACCAACAAAACATTAGGGCCATCACCACTCCGTGCAGTGTCTGCAGCGTCAGGAGGCCGTGTGCCCATGAAGAATCCAGAAGGAAACAGTCGGGACACTTTCTAGCGGCGTTCTATATGAGCTCACTTCCTGCTCAGTAGCCCACCGGCTTACAGAAGGATGTCTGGTGCCCGTGTGACCACAGCAAGTGACTCGTGGCTCCATTATGTGATTCTTTAATTTCCTCCCAATGGTATCACTTCCGTGACGTGATGATGTCATGCTAAGTGCCTCCAGTGCAAACCTTGGAGGTGGGTAACTTTCTAACTCAGGATCCTCAATCTGGCTCATTTCCCTTAAAGATAGCCTCTGGTTCGACACATGCTGTCACAGGTGGCCGGACCTCAACATTTTCTGCGGGTGAATGTGCGCACATCTGTCACATCTTCTTTCACCCGTGGCCTGTCCTGGACACTTGGCTGCCTCCATGTTTTGGCTCTTGTAGATAACGCTGTGATAAAACGAATGGACAAACAGGCAGCAGAAGCAGACCCATAAATACAGAGAACAAATGGATGGTTTCCAGAGGGGCTGGGGGAGAGGGGAGTGGGAGGCACAGGCTTCCAGTGAAGGAGTGAGTAGGTCACAGGGCCGAAAGGCCCAGGGCGAGGGAGTCGCACTCGTGGTGAGCACAGGACATGCCCAGACTTGCTGGATCAAAACCATACAAACCCCTGCAACTTATCCAACATTGTGTGTCAGCTACACTCAAACAAAAAGCAAAATTGAAAATAAATACCAGTGCTCAAGCTTGGCTGGAGACCTCAGAGTACAAAAACCAGGCTTGGTTAGTCTGCAACCCCCGACCCCGTGACAACGGCTGTGAGATTGATGGAATTTCTGTGTGCCGGGACATCAACACAGAAGGTGTGATGGCACATTTTCAGCTGAGCAGGACATCAACATAAACCCTGAAGACAGCAGCTTACTCCAGGGGACAGACGGAATCGTGACCGACCAAGGTGTCCGCACCCCGATCCCGGAAACCCACTAACTTATTATCCTACGTGGCAGGATGGGCTTCACAGTCAAGACTGGGTTACAGATCCTGGGGCAGGGACATCATCCTGGACTGCTCAGCGGCCCTAACTGTGACTGAGGGTCCTCACGAGAGAGAGGCCGAGGGAGATGTGGTCACCCCCAGGGAGATCGGCTTGGTGGAGGGAAGAAGGGCAGCACATGTCCAGAGGTGGGACGGGCACAGACACTGCTCTGGGTCCTCCAGAAGGAGCTGTCCCCCACGCACCCCCTATAGCCCAGGAGGCAGTTCGCAGATGACTGACCTCCAGGACTGTGAGGGATACATCTGTGCCGTTCCGTTCCAGCAGAAGCTGAGAGTTGTAGGCCCTACACAGCAAGACGGGCCCAGGCCGGAGGGCGCCCACACTGCTCAGAAAGCACTTGCCTTGGTTTACCCGGCTTCACCCCACTCCCATGTCTCAGGCCAGCTGAGACCCTGACGACACTCAGGGTCTAGAGGGAAAATCTCCCTGGATCTTTTTTCTAAGAGCAAAAAACTTTTCTCAGAAACTTCCTACCAAACTTCCTTCACATGTCATTGCCTGGCATGGGTCACGGGCACATTCAGAAAGGTCTCATCCTGATTGGCTTGGACTAGGCTCTTAGCCGGGGGTCCGATAGCCCCCAGGAGCACTCCAGGGTCTGAAGACCCGGAGAGGGGTGGTCCCAGCACTAGTGGGTAGACGGGCCAGGCTGCTCCTGAACCAGCCATGGCCCAAGCCCGGCAAGGAGTACTTCCCAAGCTCAAGGTCATGTTGTCTCCTGCGTGTCTGGAGCTGGATTGGCTTCCTCTGGGAGACACGCGTGTCCCAGGATGGGCTGAGCAAACCCTGTTGGGACCAAGGCATCAGGATGGGTGTGCAGCAGGTGGCCTGCCGGCCTTTCGCAGAACACGGTTCCTCCCCTTGGTGCTTGCTTCTGGTTCCACTGCTGCCTGCCAGGTGGGGGAAGTGGACTTGTCGAAGAGGACATGACAGGTTCTCATGGTTCTGGGGCAGCATGTGTCCACGTCCTCACCCTCGGGGAAACAGAGGCACCTGGGATCCACGGATGACCAAGGGTCACGGATGGAACAGAATGCCTCAGCTCCCCAAGTCCTGGCAGGGCCCCACAGCGCTGGCTAACCAGCATGGATCGGCGTATTCTGAGAACAAAAGGATGTCTGAAAGATGAGCCCATCAGACTGGATGGCTGGGCAGAGAAGGCTCGCCGCCCCATCCCCGAAATGCAAGCCCCAGCCTGGCCAGAGGGTAAGGGGTCCATGTGCTTCAGGGACCCTCTCCACCCATAGGACGTTTTCCAGCCGCGTGGCCTGGGGAGGCGTGCTCGGGAGGACAACTATGCACACTCAGCTTCCGCTGGATGAACAGAGCACGCACAGGAGGCCGTGTGGTGTTCGGCCCGGGGCAGCCCACGTCGCGACAGTGGGAGCTGTTGGAGAGACCGCCTCGCCAGCACCAGCCCCGGGCAGGCGCCCCGAGTCTCGGTGGTGGAATTCTGGGGCAAACGAACCATTGTTAAGTGACACACAGAAGCCGTATGTAAGAACCCACTGATTTCTTTCTCTTCGTGCAGCAACCAGAGTTTGATGAAAGAACAGGAAATGCTCAAGACAAACAGTCGAGTAACCGCGTGTGTTCCCAGGGGCCATAGCTCGTCTGCATCCATCCCTCCTGGAGCACGGACCTTCCGGGCCCTCCAGGAGCCAGGAGCCCTGAGGCTGCGTCCTGCACACGGAGCACTGGGGGCTTGCCACTGTCCCCACTCCCGAGGGAAGGGCGGAGGGCCTGGGGGATCTTCGTTCCTAATTCAGTCCCATGCCCACGCTGCTTTTTATGTGGGCCCTTTGAGAGTTTTCTTTGGGGGTTAAATGGATACTTTACTAAATCCAACCGATTACTTAGCATCTAGTGGTATGAAACAAACCAACAACAACAGCCCCAAGAGACAGCTTTCCCTCACCAGCACGCACTGAACGGTCTGCACACAGACCGCGGCTACCTTGGAGGCACCCCATGCTGCAGTTGTGAGTACAGAGCGATTAGGATCGGATTTGATGAGGCCCCAGGAAGAAGACAGGTCAGCATAGGTGACCGATGTCACCAGCGCGTGGACGCAGTTCCTGCGTAAGCGCAAGACGTTTACAAACAGACACGTGCAGGGCGGGATTCTCAACAGAATCCTGCAGATTCTCAACAGAAGGGAAAACTGCTGGTTTCAGCTGCTCGATGACCCTGACTTGACTCTTGAGGCAGGACGTGGCGTCGGACCTTCCATGCAGCTCCCAATCATTTGCAACGCGTCGCTGTGTTGGAGTGATCCCTCGTGCTGGGGAGGACCAGTCACGCGCGCGAGCTGGTTAGGCAGGCAGTCCTGTCGTCCCGACCGGCCTGCGCCCGCCAGCTTTGGCATAAACACAGGTGCCCCGAGTCCGGGACGTAGGGAAGAGTCACGGGAGCCGGGGCCAGGGCGTCCCGCAGGGCACCTCCTGGGCCGTGGCTGGGGGTGGTTGCTTCAGGAGACTGAACAGGGCCGCAGGCTCCAGGCTTCCTGAGCGGGGCCTCTGGGGCAGCGGACAGCTGGCATGTACGACCCGTGCCCCCCCCGCCCAGCGCCTGCGAAGTGTTCAGGGAAATGCACTCTCTCTAATCGGCACAATTTGTGAAGGACCTGCTGTGACGTTCAGTCTGCAGATAAGAAAACTGAACCCTCCAGAGGTCAGGTATTGTCTAAGTTCCCGAAGCGAGCAGAGCGGCGGCTCCGAGACTGAAACCCACCTGCTCTGACCCGTGCCTGAGCGCCGTCTGAGCGCCCGCCTAGCCTGGAGACCTGTAGCTTGGGTTCGGGGAGGGCCTCAGGCCATGTCCGCTCCCCCGGGGAAGCAGGTGGCTTTGCTCAGCTGCCCAAAGGGTCTGCCTAGGGTCCCTTCCTGGCTCAGGGTTCTGTGGATGAGGAACAGGCCTCCCAGTGATGTAAGACCCCTTCCAGCCGTGGCTCATGGGGTCCTGACACCAGAGCCTTCTGGGCAAACCATGTTCTTTGAAATCCCCAAAATGAAATAGGCAGGGCAGAGAGGTCTCATCCAGGCACCGTGGTCTGGTTGGGGGCGCGGCCAGACCTCTCCCGAGGGCCCCAGCCTGAGACACTGGGGGATGTTCAGGAGTCCAGAGGGACGTCGCTGGAAAACCGCCACCCTGGGGCCCCAACGGCAGCCGTGGCCTCCGGAGTGGCCGCTGCTGTGAGGGTGTGGATTTGGCGTGTGGCACAGATCGGCACAGAGGAGGGATGTGACCAGATTTCTGTGCCCACACCTGGCCTGAGGAGAGACGTGCCCCACATCCCCCGAGCTGGAGTAAAGGAGGCTCTGCGGCAGGAATCCCGTCCCACCTCGGTCACGCAGGAGTGGGGACACGGGACCTTCGGCGGCAGCAGGCTCAAGAGGGACCCCCTCCCCAAATCCTTCCACTGCAGCCTCTGGAAGAGGGAAGAGGAGGGTGAAGATGTCCGCTCCCTGTGGGCATTCCCGGACGGGGACACCCCCTCGGCAGCTCTGTCCCCTGCCCAGCAGGCTGCACCCTGGTCATCACGTGTCTGCCACCTGCGCTGGACCTGAGCCCCATCCCCGAGGCCACAGGAAGTGGGATGTAGGGCTGCGCGTGCAGCTGGAAGGAGGGGGCTGCCCATGGGAAGGAGCCGAGTTTCCCTCGACTCCCGCTCACCCGGAGCGCACCCCGCTCCCAAGGCCTGTGTTTGGTTTGGTTCCGCCTCAGGCGTGGCCTCCAGCCAGTGGCTCCTTTATCCCTTCTGTTTGGGCTGAGTAGCTTCTGGGGAAGAGGCGGTGCCGACCGTGTCCCGGGGATGGAGGCACCGGAGGGAGCGATCACAGCACGAGCCGAGAGCCATCACCCTCCGTGTCACCGGTCCACACTGCCCATGTCCGGCGCCTGCCAAGGCAGGCCTGGTGGGGACACGGGCCCAGCGTAGGTGGACCTCTGTGGCTCTGTCCCCCGCCTTCCACAGCAGGCACAGGTGGCGGGGTCCCTGCCCCTCGGAAGCCCACCCCACATCTCCACGGAAAGCCCCGTCATCTGGGACTCAAACAAGCGTGCGAGGCAGAGCAGCTCACACGGCTTCTACGGAAACACTCCCCAATCTACTGTCAGCGACGGCTTCGGGACCTCGAGCTTCTGCTGTCCGTCCTGACCGTGGGCACGATTCACTGGGGGCAACTCTTGGCAGAAGCAGGAGAAGGGCTTGCTGAGAGGCCCGGGGCCGTGCACAGACCTGGCGTCACGGGGACAAAGTCAGCCGAGCCCGAAGTGTGGGGGGTCTCCCTACAGCAGCACCCCGGGGACCAGGAGCTGCGCCCCACCCCTGCCCCAGGGCTCGGGCCCCCCAGGGCCCCGTCTCTGTCTGAGCCACGATGGCTGAAAGAAGCCACAACCCAAGCTGTTTCCCTGGAAAGGCTCCTTCCTCCAAGTTTCTAAACTAAAAGGGAAAGAAAAAAGAGTTCTCTCCTTTGGATGCTGTCAGTTTTCTGACGACAGGGGAGAAGGGGGAGCTGCAGAAACCCGCCTTCCTGGGTAAACAGAACACCTCGTTGCTGGAACCACGAAGGCCCGGCGGGGAGCAAGTCAACACAGGTGCGTCGTCCGCGCGGGAGGCAGGCGGGGGCTGATTCGGCCCGCAGCTCCCACCTGGGCCCCGCACCTGCTGGGGGAAGCGGCTGGCACTCGGGCGGGACGGGGTCCTTATCAATAACGGCCCGGGGGCCCCCTCCGCCCCGGCAGCACCTGTAAGCAATAAAAGCCCGGGGGAGACGCTCCCATCCGCTCGGAGCTCAGCCTGCCGGGACCGTTGCTCCAGATCAACAGCGTCGGCTCCCGGGAGCAAACATTCACATCAAAGCGGCTGCGTCCTCCCGGAAGCCCAACACGGGCCATCAAAGAGAGCACCCGGGGCTGAATGCGGCTTTGTCACCTGTCCAGTGGCCTGGGCTGGGGCTTCCAGCCAGCGGCTCTGAGAAGGGCTCACGCACACCTGCGGGAGGGGCCGGAGAGTTCCAGAACTGCCCACCACGGACGCAAGACCCAGACGCAACCTGACCTCAGGCCTCCTCCTGCCTCCAGGTCCCACGGTCCCAGGGACGGTCCACACTGCAGTGCGCCAAGAGCAAGGATGGGCCACACTGTAGTGTGCCCCTGGCTGGGGTCCCCTCCGATGGGCGCGTGTGTGTGCCCACGCGTGTGTGTGTGTGTGCAGTCCCTCCGTGGCACCCGTGTGTCTTCGGACCCCTCGGCCGCCGTGTCTTCAGAGCCGGCCGTCCTCAGCGGCCCCGTCCCGGCGTCTCTGAGCCAGGCTGCCCCAGGGAGAGGACGTCCTCCTGCACCCCGGCCGGCCGACTTGCTCAGTGAGCTGCTGGCGGCACGACCCTCTGGCATCCCCCGGCCCCTGCAGGCCGACAGAGGGGAGGTGGGTCTCGCAGCTACAGGCCAGCGGCAGGACGCTGAGGGGGCGGGAGGGGGGCCGAGCAGCCTCGCTGGGACCTTCCCCAAGAGAGGGCGCGGGATGGGGCGCACACCAGCCACACAACGCTGGACAACAGTGCCCTCTGGTGGCCACTCTCCCCCCCACCAGTGGGGCCTCCCCTGCCGGATTCTGACCCTAAAACCCAGAAACCTAGTCTGAGTGTTGCCCCTGGGGTGGGGGAGGGACACACACCAGCCTCCCACGTCGACAGAGCCCCCTCGCTTTCCGGGGAGAACGGTGTCCCCAGCGAGAGGGACCGAGGCCCAGGCCTTTACCGGTGAGCAATAATGTGACTCTTTGTGCAGATGCCACCAAGTGAGGACGAGGCCGTTGCAGAGGAGGCGGACCTAAGCCAGGGACCCTGTTCCCCAGGAAAGGCGGAGACAGACACACCCGGAGCCTCTGAAGGAGCTTGGCCGGCCGCCCGAGTGCGGGATCCCCGATCTCCAGAGAGGGAGACTGCGCTCCTGTGCGGGACGCTTGCCCTCGGGAAGAGGAGGCGCGGGTGGGAGCCGTGTGTGTGGAGGAGGGAGGTGGAGGCCCGGGCTGCGCGAGGGACGTGGCCCCGGAACACGGCCGGGGACCGGTGGACCGCGTGCGGAGCGCCACTGCTCACAGCTCGCCGCGGGGGCACAGGGTGTGCACGAGGACCGAGGCCGCGCCCCTGGCACGGCACCCCGAGCGTGACCCCGCGGCTGGGAGCAGCCCAGCTCCGGCAGCGAGCGCCCAAAGTCTCCAGAACGTCCGGGTCTGCGTCTCGCTGTGAGCGGTTCGTAACGTGGAAGGCAGAGGCCGGGGCAGGACGGCTCCTCGGCTCTCTCCATCCTGTTACAGAAGGAGCGGCTTCTGGCCCACAGCAGCCCCGCGTGGGGCTGGGACCAGGCCGAGGAGAGCGGGCGTGGGGCGCGGTCGTCCGGACGGAGACGCTCATACAGTGTCTCCGACGGCGGAACGGACGCGAAACCCGTGCTGAGCCGGACGCCGCGAGTCAGCCCGGATCACGCTCGATGGGGACGCCGTGTTTCTCGTTCTGTCTCGGGCAGCCCTGCGGCCCTGGCCCCACATGGGTTCAGGAACCAATGGTGCCTTCTTTGCCAGTCAGAAGCGGCAACCTGAAGAAATTCGGAGGGTGCGTCTTGGCACTTGTGGTTGGCGACAGGCCTGCCCACTCCAGGCCACCACACTGCCCGCAGGGGACCGTCCCTCTGCTGGGCCAGCAGCGGGGCTCCCAGGTGCCTGGAGGGAGTCTCTCAGTGCGGCTCGGCCCTCCTGTGCCCGGCAGGGCTGCGGCTGCACCGGGTCCGTCCGGGACTCCTCAGCCTCCGCGGAGCCCAGGGGGCATCCGCCGGGACATGTCCATGGTCTGCCATGTCCTGTGCAGCTCCCACGTCCAGGTCCAGACTTCACGGGACTCGGCGGGGAGGGGTGTAGCATCCTCAGGGCTGCGAGAAACACTGTCTCCCGTGACCCCTTCCTACTTCAGACCAAACTGGGGCCGAGGGAGCGTGAACACTTGACACAGAAAGGTCTAACGCAGGGGATTTCCCATCAAGCCCCGTGATCCGTGCCCCATCCCCTTGGCGATAAGGGGCACGTGGCTTTTCCCAACGTGGAAAGTGACCAAAGCCAGCCTTGGACACGCTCCTCTGAGAAGCAGGTCCATCCGCACGCAGGCTGGGGGTCACCCGCAGTCTCAGGCCTGACCCTGCAGCCAGAGACGCACTCTGCCATCTGGACTTAGGCGCGGCGGCCAGGGCAGGTGTCCCCTGCGTGGCTTTCGGACGAGCGTCCCGCAGATCCCCGGCTCCCCGCTCTCCTGTTGCATCCCGGGCTCTGCCTCCCACACGGGGCCCACGTGGGGCTGGGTGGCTTCTGCCTGTCCTCCCCGCCCAGCTGAGGGGGTCGGGGCGGCCTGGCCGGTCCCCACCCGGGGACTCGGAGCCGCGGCACAAACCGGCTTCATCGAGGGGCGTCTTCAAAACCACTGTCCCGCACTCCGGCCCCGTGAGAAGCCCCAGGTCCTCCCACCGCTGGGGACCCCGGGCCTCCCCCACTGGCCCCAGGAGCTGCGAGGGTCGCACCACGCCACCCCGGGGAGCCTGCCCCACCGGGGACCTCGCGCGGGCGGATCCCGATCGTCCCGCCGCCAGAGGGGCTCACGGAGGTTAGGTCCCAGCACGCAGCTCTGCACGACTCTGTGTGAACCCAGCGGGTTTCAAATCCAGGCTGCGTTGGCGCGCGGCGTGGCGTGGGTGTGGGGTGTGGACGCAGGGACTCCGCAAGCTCATCCGTTCTCCACGCTCGCCCCGAGTGCCGCCGCCGCCTGTCCCCACACACGCGGCCACAGCATCCTCGTCCACATTCCCCGAGCGGGGCCTTGCCGTCTGCACGGCCGGCAGCCCGGGCCTCCCCTCCCCTTCCCTCTGGCAACTGTCCGTCTGTTCCCTGTCTTTACGGGTCTGATTCTGGGTGGTTTACTCGTCTGTTCCGTTTCGCAGACTTCGCGTGAAGTCGTGAGCGTGCGTGGAACCTGTGTTCTCGTTCTGCTCCGTTTTGCCCGGCCGGTCCCCTGCAGCCCCATCCCTGCTGCTGTAACCGGCACCGCCTCATCCCTCTGTGACTGCGGAGGGTCCCGCCGTGGGGTGCACCGCACCTCCCTCATCCGCTCGTCTGCGGACGGACGCCGCAGCTGCTTCCGTGCCGTGGCTGCTGGGCACACTACAGTAAGCACACGGGGGCACTGAGCTTCGCACAAACAACTCAACACCAGAACACACAAACGATCCAATGACACATTGGGCTGAGGACCTGCACAGACACTCTCCCAAAGAAGACATGCAGAGGGCCGACATGAAAAGATGCTCAACGTCCCTCATGATCGGGGAAATGAAATCAAAGCCACAGCGAGATCCCACCTCACCCCGAGGAAAAGCGCACACGTTCCCCAGGCTTTGCAAATAGGAAGCCCCACTCAATGCGTCTCCTAGTGTAAATCCCCGAGGAGGCCTCAGAAGAGACCTCAGCAGCATGAACAGAGCCCAAGCGGGTTCGTCTAAGGAAGCCCCGAATGCCTCGAAGGCTGGGCTGCTCCAGCCACTGGGGACGGGAAGGCACCGATGGCAAGGCCTGTCCTCCTGCACAGTGTGGGGGCAGGGGTGGGGCCGCGGACAGCCTGCGCGGACAGGGTGGGGGTCTGGGCAGAGAAGACTGGACAGCAGGAGAAGGCATCTCCACGCGGCGGAGGGTCCGGCAGGCCAGGAGGAGCCAGCGTCGCAGCCGCGAGGTGCTGGGGACTCAGGGTAGACCTGGCATGGCTTCTCCGCGTAGCCAGGGGAGACAGTCCACGGAAGCCAGGTCTGACGGCTGATGCCTCCCCCAGAGCCCTTGTGGGGAGAGCAGGGGAGGCGGCTCTCTACTCCCACCGCTGCCCCCGACTAGAGCCCCTGATGGGCCCTGCAGGAGGCGTTTGGCCCTGCCAGCTTGAACAGAAGAACACGGGCCTTTGCTTTCCTTCAACCCCGACAGCTTCCGTGGCCCCCGGGGCTGGGACAGCCGGGGTCAGAAGTGGCTTCCATTCCCTGAACCCCCGCTGGGGAAGACACCGGGCCGCCCACCGGCATTCTCCTGCCTGCGGGAACGCTCTGCCTTTGCGGGGAGGAGGTGTCAGTACGGAGAATAAAAACCCCTGGGCGGGTCCTGTTTCTCCGACTCTCCTCTGAAGCTCAAAAGGAGAGAGGAAAGAATTCTTCTAAGACGGAAGGAGCGAGAGCAGTCAATCACGGCCAACCGACGGGTGACCGCACAGTTTCCTGCGTCCGGCTCCCGGGGCCTCTCTTGCAAAACACTGGTCACTCCAAGCCACACTCCTTCCTCGGTTTTCGTGGCAGCGCCCAGAAACTCGCCCCCAAAAATAAATAAGTCCAGCAGAATTGCAAAATACTGGGAGATTCATTGTGAGCCAACAGGTCTGCAAATAATTTTCAAGATGAAAAATGAAAATAGTATTACTTTGAGGACGGATAGGATTTGACTTCGGCGGGATTTCAGTAAGGCCCGGTTTGCACCGCGAGGCTCAGACAAAGAACAGAATTTTTTTTTCTTTTTTTCCTTTTTTTTTTAAAGATTTTATTCATTTGACAGAGATCACAAGTACGCAGAGAGGCAGGCGGGGGGCGAGGTGGGAAGCAGACTCCCCGCTGAGCAGGGAGCCCGATGCGGGGCTCCATCCCAGCACCCTGAGATCATGACCTGAGCTGAAGGCAGAGGCTTAACCCACTGAGCCACCCAGGCGCCCTAAGAACAGAATTTTAATTTGCACGTGTCGGGTTCTTCTTGAAGCCCTCACAGCGCACGCCCGGTGAAGGGTGTCCATAACCCGGCAGAGTTCTTTCCAGATTCGGAGGCCACGTTCCTCCCACCGCCTTGGTGGAGGCTCCCTGTGCTCCTGCGTGGGAGGCATTGCGTTCAAAGGTGCCAAGATCTGCCCAAGAGGCGTCTGTCCCACGGCGAAACAGGGGTCGGGCCAGACCTGCCCCTTAGCCCTGCTCCCGTCTCCGGTCTCCCGCTGAGGCGCCCCACTTCCCGGCCTCCTCCTACCCCAGCACGGCCCCCCAGGGGCCCGGGTCAGGGGCTGCATCAGCACCACCGCCGGGCTACCAAGCACCACGGCTCCCTCCGGGCAGCCCACCGGCTCGGGGTGTGCAGAGACTCCCCGGCCCCCCGGACTCTTCCGGGCGCGGGTGAGTGTGTCAGCCGGGCCGTGCTTCTGTGCGGGAGCCTTCCTGGGAGCCTTCTGAGGCGGGTTGGAGGGCGTCCCCGAGCAGGGCTCGCGTGTCAGCCTCTCCCGGTTCCCACACCCCGCAGATCTGGGGCAGCACACTTCACGGAGCCGGGCTCTCACGCGTCTTAAATGTTGAAGGGACTTTGTCTTCTCCGAGTACCATGTACGTGTGTTTTGCAACATGTCTCGTCAATAGAGAAAGTGTAAGGGAAGGGGGCTCCCACAGCCCCACAATGCGGCCACGTCTGTTACTAGACACTTTCCCACCCAAATCCAGGTATTAACATACATTCTTTCCGCGGCCAGCTTGGTTCCCCTCAGGACACTCCCCGAAGCCTGGGTAGTGAGGTCTGTACCCAGCCCTTTGTGTCCGAGACGAGGGTCTCCGTCCTCGGGACGAGGGCAGATGGGAGGGGGCAGCCCACCAGGTGTGGCCAACAGGGCCACTGCTCTCGCTCCTCTAAATCTCCCTTGTGACATTCGGGCTCGCAGGCTGATTGGGGTACAGCAGATTCAGGAGGTGCGAGGTGTGGCCTGTGCGGGCAGTGGTGGGCCCATGGACCGTCGGTGCACACACGGGCACCTCCAGGCCTCCGCGCCCTGTCCACGTACCGTCTTTCCGTTCCAAGTCCTGCGGCGTCCTGGAAGGAAGACGTAGGGAGGGACCCAGGCTCTGCGCACGTGGCCGCCAGTGTGATGGAACGGGTCGCTCTGAGCTCACCGAAGAGGGGCTTCCGGCGCGCTGGGGAGGACAGCTCAGACTCCAGGGCATCAGGACCTTCCGCTCACGAGACACTGCTCCCAGGCTCACAGCTTCTGTCGGGGGAGGTAGGAGGTCCCGTTGTCAACTGCGGGACTTCCGTACTTCCATGGGGCTCAACGGCCAAGGAGCGCTTCCACCGAGCCTCCGGAGGGGTCCGCGCTGGTGGTTTGCCTGCACTGCCGGGCCAAGCGTGCGCGGCGCTGAGCAAAGACAAGGAGCGGCCGGCTGGGGCTGCACCGTGTTCAGCTGTCAGGGAAGGTCAGAAGCGCATGGACCGAGGGGCGGCACGAGTTCAGCCATAGCACCGGGGCTCGCTGTCCCACTGTCCTCCTGACCATCCGTCTGTCCTGCAGAGAGACAGCACGCATTCCCTCCTACCCCAGCTCCCTCCTGCTAGCCTCCCTCTACTGTGCCGTGGCCAGCCCGGCTCCCATGCTTCCAGATGCCCCCTGGGGCGGGCCTGTAGCGGAGTCTGTCCAGGCCACCTCGCAGCCCCGCAGCCACACAGGCCATGGGAGCCTCCCGCTGGTCCACGTGCCACCCCTACTTCCCCCACCCACCCCACATCACCCAAGGGAGTGTCCTGCAGTCCCTCTGGGGTCGTCCTGGGCCCCCCCCTTTTAGGAAGGCAGACCTGAGAGTGCCATGGGGGCCTGTGAGTCTCAGGAGGGACCCCAGCCCGGACTCGAGAGGCGGAAACCATCTAAGCCAGCACCCCCCATGTAGCGGGCCCTCCCCCGGGTCCGACTGCAAACCCACGGCCTGTCCGCCTAAGAGCTCGCTAGGAAATCCTCAAAGGGACAGCGGACCCCAACCTGACCTGAGGTCACGGTGTCACGCCAGATGCCCGCCCCTAGCTCTCTGTCCGTCGTCCACGCAGGACAAGGGCTCCTTGTCCGAGGCAGGAAACCCACCAGCAGAGATAAGCAGACGGAAGCCCCGGGAACAGAAGGAGTAACTCGCTGGGAAAAACGGAGAGCTGGCCAGGGGTGGCCGTGCGCCATCTTCCAGCCTGGCCTGTCTCCCCGTCCCTCCCCAGGACAGAGACCCCTCCTCACGGGACGCTCATCTCCCTGACCCCCACCAGAGGAAGCACGTCAGATCTCCCGCAACACAGTCGTCCCCGCGCCTGCTGGACGCGTCCCGTCCGACACCTCACAGGCTCCAGGCTTCCCGAAGAAGAAGTAGGAGCTCGCTCACGGGGTTAGGAGGCCATGGAAGGTGCTTCCGTGAAGGGCACCTTCCTGCTGAGACACATCTGTGCCTCCTCCTCTCTGCCTTCCCCGGGCCACCCTCCGGTCAGACGGGGCCGGAACCACCCCATTCATCCCTTCACCACAGAAACCATCCAACCAGATTTGGGGAGGACACTCAACATCTGAGTGCAGGACCGCCCCCAGGACCGCCCCCCCAGAACCAACCCCCCCAGAACCAACCCCCCAGGACCACCCCCACTTCTGATAACTATTCCACAGGGGGGACCACACTTCAAGGGCCCTTTCTCTTTCCTGGGTGTCTTCAATCAGTTCTAGTGAGGTAGGACCTCGCCCCTGCTGGGGCCGTCGTGGTGTTTCTGGAGCCCGTCAGCGTCTACCGCAGGAGCCTCTTGTACAGTAGCCCCTGCTGCCTCCCGCTCCTGCCCCGTGGAGGCCGTGAATGCGTCTCCTGATCACCCCGGCTCGTCGGCCCCATAGCAAAGACGACCGAGGTGGGAGGTGCTGGACCCCGGTCTTCAGCCCCGCCCCTGGAGACCGCCTGGCCCAGCCGGCGCCCCCGCTGGCCTGCAGGAACCACCCCTCCCGCCTGTCCGTCCAGGCCGAGGCTGCTCTCCCCACCACCCTCGCCCGCAGAGCTCGGTTCCACAGGCCAGAGTGTGTCTGACAAACAAAACACAGTTTCTGTTCTACAAATAAGGATCATGTTCAGGAAGGTGTCAGGCCTGCCGTCACCGACGCCTGCAGCCCATTCCCAATATTGGCTAAAATTTCAACCTTCAACTTTGTAAATTTAAAAAAAAAACCTTTATTTTTCTTCACCCTGCGGAGTGGGATGGTTCTTGACTGTCCTCAAAGAATGTCTTTTCATATTATGCACATCTAGAAACACCTTCCGGAGCAGGCGTCTTAGGCAATAAAACGCTCTTGGGAAGCATATGGGGACGCCCCGAGCCCTCTCACATCCACGACGTGGCCCAAAGTCGTGCGGGCGACGCACGGGGTCTTCTCCCTGACAACCGTCTGTCGTTCTCTTAAATGTGAAGGAGTCTCGGGACGCGTGGGCCCTTCTGGGCGAACAGCAGCTCTCCCGACGCTCGTGGACGGGAACGTGCTGGTGTGTGCCGCCGGCGGCCTGCAGGGCGATGGCCGATGTCTTCCTTCAGAGAAGGGGATTCAGGCTCCCGTCTTCACACCCCACAGGCCTGCAGCGCAGAGCCTCAACGGGACAGCCACAAGGCCCCGCAGAGGACGTCGGGGCATGGGCCGGGGTGGGAGCCAAACAGGGTTCTGCTGAAGGAGACAGCACCGCAGGACCCGTCCCTGGGGGCCGGGAGCCCTCCAGGAGTGGCCACACGGGGCACAAACCATCTCGCGGTGGGAGCCGCCAAGACAGGCACTGGGTGTTGCAGTCAGTGGAGGCCAAGCCCAGTTTCCTAGGGGGTCTTCACTCCCCAGAGGTCTGGAGTGAAACCCGCTGCGTGACAGGTTCAGCCCGGGGCAGAGCACCGATCTCTGCGCTCCTAAACCACGCAGACAAGCTGAGCACGGGGTCCGGGGAGACTCCGACTCAACAGGACCTTGGAAAACCCCAGCCATTTCCGCCGCTGCAGTCTGGACGCCGCACCAGGACCGGAGGCGCAGAAGCCGGAAGACGTCCCCGGCAGACCACTGCCCGCTCGGAAGGGGAGGAGGGGCGCACCGTGAGTGTGTGTGTGTCTCTGCACGCGGACACACCCACTCCTGGTAGTTCCAAGAAGACTCAATGGGAAAATAAATGGAAACTTTATTTAAGAGAAAGAACAGTTCCCTTTAGGGGCAGGGCAGGAGCCGGGCAGAAGGGGGACCCCCGGCCTGTCTCCTGCTTACGGTTCCAGCTGGAGCAGCTCAGACATCTGTACGCATAACATGGAACAAAAAACTCACGGTTCTCAAAGCCGACAGGACATGGAACTGAGCGCTGTCCGCGTGGGGAGCTGCCCCAGGCAACTTTGTTTTCTTGACCACGTCATTGAGGTCCAAGTGACAAGGACAGACCCCACGTCCTAAGCCTACGATTTGGTGAGTCGTATGCACGGACCACACGTGAAACCATGGACACGGTCAAGAGAGCAAACACGTGCCACCCTCGAAACTTCCTCCTGCCCCTCGGGGTCCCCCAGATGAGGACAGCCCTGCCGTGGGTCCCCCAAGCAGAGCTCACACGTTCTGGACTTTTCGTCTACACGGTCATGCCGTCAGTGCTCCGTTGGGGTCTGGCTCCCCTTGCTCTGCGTGGTTACACTGAGATCCGCCCGTGCCGGTTCTCGGACCGATAGTTTCACGGATTGCTGATAGCACCGCATTTTCTCCATATTCCACGATTTGCTTTTTATCCACGCATGTCCCAAAAAGGCTTCAGGAGGCTTCAGTTTTCGCCCTTACCAAGAAAGCTGCGACCCTCTCTGTGTCTGTATTCAGATAGAGACGCCGGCCTGCTCCTCTGCTCGGTGAACACTAAGGAACGGAATCGCTGCGTCGTGCAGGAAGGGTCTTTCACTTGGAGAAAAGCCACGTCCTCTGGCTGCCCCATCCTGCGTCCCCACCCGCGTGTGTGGGTCCCACACCTCCCACTGGGTGCCTGGACACTGGGTGCGGTCTTTCTCCCTGACGTTAGCCTCCCTAACACGCGTCGGTCGCGGGGGCCCATTGCAGTCTCCATTCATGGGGGTGAGCGTCTTTTCTTTCTTCTTTGACGTCTGCTGTGCGGGGGGGCGGGGGGGGAGGCCGGGAGGACCGCCTGCTCACAACTTTTGCCCCGTGTTTCATCAGGTTGTTTGTTTTCTTGATGAGCATCGAGATTCCCTTAAACACCCTCAAGATTCAAGTCCGTTACCAGATACGAGATTTGCAAATATTTCCTTCTCCCAACCGCATTTCCCAAGGAGCAGAAGTTTGTTTTTGTTTTGTTTTGTTTTGTTTTTTAAAGAAGTTCAGTCTGTCGAGCGTCGTGTGCGTGTGCTCCACGCTCCACGCTGGTCTGCCTGAGCTCACGCTCGGGCACAGGGTCTAAGAAAAGCTGTGCTTGCGGTGCCTGCGTGGCTCAGTGGGTTAAGCCTCTGCCTTCAGCTCAGGTCATGATCTCAGGGTCCTGGGATCGAGCCCCGCATCGGGCTCTCTGCTCAGCAGGGAGCCTGCTTCCCTCTCTCTCTCTGCCTGCCTCTCTGTCTACTTGTGATCTCTGTCTGTCAAATAAATAAAATCTTAAAAAGAAAAGAAAAGCTGTGCTTACCCACAGCACAGACCTCTGTCTTCCTCTGGGAGCTGGTAGTCACACGTTTTCCATTTCTCTCTGATCCCTTTGGAGTTCATTTTCGGATGTGCTGGATCGCACGGATCAAAGATCCCTCGTTTGTTGATTTTTAGCCATGGACATACAACTTTTGCAGCACTAATAACTGAAAAGATTCTCATTATTCCATGAAATGTCCTTTAAACACTATCCAAACACCAAGCATCCCTATACGCGTGGATGTACACCCACACCCTTGACTCTGTACTGCGGACCTGTCTCTGCCCACCTCTCCGGCCGCAGGCTCACGCCCTGGTCACCAGAGCTTCGTGACAAGTCTTGAAATCAGGTGGTGGCCATTGCTCTGTTTTGTTCTCTTTCAAATTTGTTTTGTTGTTCAAGATCCTTTGCATTTCCAAATGAATTTTAGGATCAGCTTGTCCATTTCTACCCAAAAAAGACCTGCAGAGGTTTTGACCGGAATTGCATTACAGCTGTAGGTAGTTTGGAGAGAGTTGACATTTTAACACTATTGAGCCTTCTGACCCAGGAACAAGATCTGTGTCTGCATTCGCTCAGATTGTCTTTGATTTTTCTTCTTATTTGATAGTTTTGTGTAGGATTTCACATGATCCGTCATATTTATCCTCAAGTATTTTGTTTGAACTCACTCAGTAGCCATATTGCCGGAGGTTATTGTTGTTCTAATTCTGAAACCAACACAGGTAGATCGTAAGATCGGACAAAACGTACCCCTGTTCATCTTATTAGAAACCAATATTTTTTGCACAAGACAAGAGTTTACAAGTATAAATCACAGCGGAGAGAAGTAAAGTCCCAGGTTCTTGTTTTCTTTCTCTTCTTCCTTCACTAGTGTCTAAGTTACTGACCAGTTGCCAACAGGAGAGGCGGACATTTACAGAGAGCACCGGCTGACAGCGCCGTCCTCAAGTGATCAAAGAAGCCTCCACGCCGAGACGGGGAATCGCGTGCCCCGGCCAGGGTGCGGCAGGAATGGGGCGTCACCGCTCCTCCCCCGAGGCCCGAGGCCCTCGCCCCGTCTGGACCAGAAGCAGCCGTGGCATGACCCTCATAAGTGCCAAAGCCAGAAATCAAAGACAGACTCCAGAACCGCTCCAGACCAGAGGAGAGACTCGGATAAACGACAAGCCCCCCCGCCCCCGTGGTCACCGGATCCCTTTGCTGGAAAAGACGCGACAGAGACAGCAGGTGGGGCTCCTTCCGGGTCCCGGCGATCGCGGAGCCGCCCCGGGCTGGCGGCTGTGGGAGTCACGGCGACAGAGGAGCGCGTCCCGGATGACGGGAAACACACACGAACGTCTGGCGGGGGTCAGGCTGGCAACTCCCTCCTTTTCGTTTCCAGGAACGAACCGTTCTTTCTGTGGCACTTCCAGCTTTCCTGTAAGTTTGTCATTATTTGAAAAACGAGTGTGGTTTTAAAAAAGCCCCTTCATTCTATTCCAAAAGGACTTCGGAGTGCAGCTCCCGTCCGTCCTAGAGGAGAGCCTGTCGCGCTCTTGTCCAGAAACAGCAGAAAGAAGGGCACGTCTGCGGGTTCTCGTCTGTGCTGGCCACGCCTCTCCGCGCCCCTGCCTCGTGCCCAGACCTTCGTGTGCTCGAGCCCCACGTGCACCCGGGTTCCACGGTCACGTCATTTCCCCTCACTTTGCTCAAGACCTGACGTCTGGGAGCAGGTTAGAATCGTAATTCCTCTTTCCTGTTACGGGCTGGCTCCTTCAACGTCCTCTGGCACATCGGCTGCGCTGAGAGCTGCCCTCTGACACGGAGGGCGTCCCGGCACCTCGGAGAGCAGGCGCCAGTGCACGCACCTGGACAGAAGCCCTTGCTCAGGCAGCTGCGACATCACGTGGAAGCCACTGTAAGGCGTCCTGTGAGCATAAAAAAAAAAAAGTAGCGTCTGCCCTGAAGTGCCATCTGCCACCCCCAGACCTTACGGTGAGCGCTTTCCCCACAGCCCTGCCCCCGTCAATGCACAGAGAAGGTCCGTTCACCAGCCGCTGATGGGAACTCCGCTCCACGAGCCCCACGCTCGCCCCCTGCCGCTTCCACCGGCTTCGCCGTCAAAGGGGCCCCTTTACATTCTGCGCGAGAGGTACGTTTGCAGAGTTGACAACTGATATCATAAGGAAGAAATCTGTTTTCATGAATAACACGGTATCTGTTGTCTAGAAGACAGAAGCAACTGAGCAGCCGTAACACTTAAAAACTAGATTGTTTAAAAAAAAAAAAGGAAAGAAAAGAAAAGACTGTGTGTCTGGGATCCCCTGATTATATAAACGACACAAACAGACGAACTGAAGATCCGGTCCTCACGGAACGAAATCACGGCGTCTCCTGCCGCGTGAGGTTTGGGCATCAGGCTTGCGCCACCGGCCATCCACACGGACTGACTTGCGGGGCGGTGGCAGGGTTTTTAGGAACAGCAGATGCCGAGCAAACATCACGTCCCGCGAGTGTGCGCGGTGACACCAGCCGCCTGTCGGAGCTCTGCCATGTGCTAGGCATCTCCTCACGCGGTACCGTCTTCCACAGACACCCGTGGGCGCTCCAGACAGCCGCACTCAGGGGCCCTCGCCCGGGGCCGGTGACGCAAGGGCAGCCCCGTGGGAAAGGCCACGAGAAGGCGTGTGCTGTCCGGAGGGCGTGAGGCGCCGAGACGGTGGGGGCAGGTGCGCGTCCCACTGGGTTCCCAGACCTACTTGGTCGTCAACCCCACTGAGACCGAAGACGCTACCTAGATTTCAGGAGGGTGTGGACCGAAGGTGAACCGATTTCCGAAAGACAATTTTGTGTTCAGAAAGGAACGTGGGTCCACCTCAGCTCCCTGGTCCAGCTCCGGGCCCTGACCCTGCCTCTGCAGGCGCCTCAGCTCCGCGGCGGACCCTGTCCTCTGCCGCCCGGTGGAAACTGCACCCGCCATGGGTCTCGTCTGCCGCCCCCTCAGCCTTTCCCCTGTGGAGCCCTCTCCTGCCCCGGCGTGTCCCCGGCCCCCCAACCCGCTGGCGCCCCCCCCCCCCCCGCTAGAGAAAGACCCCGTCCAGGGCCACTCGGCTCCCCCGTGTCCCGCCCACACTGTCGTGCTCTACAGCTCCTCCTCTGCCCAGCGCTGTCTGGTCTCGCCCCACAGGCAGGGCTCACCCTGAGGGGACCAGGGCCCCCGGTGCTGAGTGTGGTGAGCCCGTGCCCCGGCCTTCCTCGCTGGCCTGCTGGCCTCCCCCGGCTGCACACACCACCCGCTCCCTCCTGGTCTCTTCTTCCCGCCCTCCCCGGGGACCCCGCCAATGCAGTGGGTGGGGGTCGTTCTCAGCGCCTCTTGGAGGCCGGCCTCGTCCAGCTGCGTCAGGGCCGAGCCATCCGCACCCCCGTCCTGGGCCGCGCCCCACGGCCAAGCAGAGCCGGCATCAGCATCCCCGGGCCACAGTCGCTACTTCTCCCTTCAACCTGCTCGGACTCCGGTGTTGCTGACCCTGGTGGTGGGTTTCACCGGCCACCGTGGCACAGGCCACCCCTGCCCCTCATGGAGGGCCGGCTCTTCCCCGGCCCCTCACCCCTCCCCACACTTCTGTCCCTCCCTCCCCCTCCTGCTGTCATCCTAGCCCCACGAGCGCCCCGCTGCCTCCCCGGCCGCACCCCCCACAGAGACCCCCGCCTGGCAGGGACGTCGGACCCCCAAACATGCACACCACACACTGTGAAGTCCAGACTCCCACACACGTGTCCTCTCGGTGTGACATGGATGTGCGACCGGCCACAGTCTGCGAGGGCCCCTCACAGTCTTGCGCACGCTTGGGAGAGGCTCCCCCGTCTCCAGGACCAGGAGCACGAGCAGGTGCCCAGAGTGCATAAGCCCGCCCGCCCGTGAGGGTGACTGTGAGGGGACACGAGAACCAGGGAAGGAGTGTTGGAGCGACCACCCGGGTCCTCGCCGCGCTCACGAGCTGGCCGGTGCCCGCAGGCACGACGGGGCAGCTGGGTTCAGAAGGAGCGACCGTCACCGGTCCCCTCTGCTGCATGTTCTTCCACCCGAGCGAACCCACTCGTGGCTGCGGCCGTGCGCTGTGGGCTCGCGGGAGGGCGTGGAGGCCACGTCGTGACTGAACTAGAACGTCTGCCGCTCCAGGCGGCCACTGTCATTAGAAAGAGCCCCTGGGGGGACTCCCAGGGGCCGCCCCAGCCCCCTGCAGCCCACCTCCCGCAGACTGGGGTGTGCGGGGGCCTCGGCGGCTGCCGTCTGCGGGCCATCCTGCCCCTCCCCCACGCGGGGTCCCTGCAGGGGTGGGCCGTGAGGGGGGCATGGGGGCGAGGGTGCGCAATGCCCGGAGACCTCTCCAGGCCCTGGGCCAGGCCAAGCGTTGCGTTAGCACCCTGGGTCGCCGCAGCATCCCCGTGGGCCGGACACTTCTAACGCCCGCCTCCCGGCGGGGGGAGCAGGAAACTGGAGGCGTCGAACTCAGGGGTCCGGAGCCGGAGGGGATGTTCTCGATGGGCCAGAGCTTGAGTCCGGGCTCTGGGTGCCAACTACGGGGGGAGGGGGGCTGGAGGCAAAGACAGGGAAGAGAGGCCGGGGCCGGCCAGGGCAGCGGGAGAGGGCGGCGGGCAGGGGCGGCGGGCAGGGGCGGCGGGAGAGGGCGGCGGGCAGGGGCGGCGGGAGAGGGCGGCGGGCAGGGGCGGTGGGCAGGGGCCTCCTCCAGAGGAGCGGTCAGGAGCCCGCGGGACGGACAGCACCTGACGGCACCAGGACGTGGGCTTCTGGACTCCCCATCCCCCTCCCCGCGGTCGCCCGCCCGCAGCCTCCCGCGTGCCCACCAGGGGGCGCCCGGCCCGCGCGGAGCCGAGGCCAACCCCGAGGGGGTTACCGCGACCACGTGGGTTCCAGAGCGAGCCCATCCGCAGGCCTTGCCCCGGGTCTGAGATCAGAGCGGCCGCCGCAGGACCCCGGCGTGAGCTCCCCGGGGAGCAGCCGGAGGCCGTTCCAGAGAAGAGAGGGCCCCGGGCTCAGGGGGCACAGCCCCTAGGGTCACCCTTGTGTGACCTTCCTGGTCAGTCCTTCGCTCTGACTCGGGCCTTTTACTTAAGCCCAACATTGTAAATCAAGCAAAACAGACAGTTTACCTCCAGAACGTCTCAGTCTTGCATTAGGAAAATGCTGGAAAAAAGCACAGAAAGCCCTCTGGGACGGGCGGCCAGCTGCTGTTCTGGGCCCCAACGGGACGGGCGGCCAGCTGCTGTTCTGGGCCCCAACGGTCCTGAGGTCAGAGTCTCTCAGCTGGTTTGGAAAGCTGCCTGGCCGGGGCTGCCTGCCCAGCCCCTCGGAGGACCCCAGCCCAGGGGAGTCCCGACCGGAGTGAGCACGACACGGAAACCATTCGCCAATGCCTTTGCGCTGGTTTCTGCTCCGTAAAGTGAGGACGAGGCCCCCAGGCTTTGCAGGGCTCTGGGAAGCTTCGAATGACACAATCATTAAAACCAGAGACTGTCACAGGTAATGGACGTGAAAACACTGTGCCCTCCGGTGACAAGGACAGACTCCTACGTTCACCAAGCGTTTCTTCGTTGCCGGAAGCACGTGGGCCCAGCGCGGGGGACGAAGCCGGATCAAACACCATTTCTCCCCCCAGAGCTCTTCACAGTCCAGAGGACTGCCCCATTTTGATTCAGTGCTATTAGTGTTTTTTACGACAGTTTGCAACCCAGAAAAAAAAGTGATTTGCTTATAAAGATGATTTATTTACAGACAAGGAGTACGGAAGGCCGTGCTGGACCGTGGGCAGCCACTGGCTGAGCGCGCCACCGAGCTCCGCGTGGAAGTCCGCGGCAGCCTGCAGGGGCCCGAAGCCCCCAGCCCCATGCACGCTCGCCCTGCACACACTCCCCTGCACCTGCCTATCCGGCCACGGCCAGCAGACCGTGGCCCGTGGGCCCCCGTAGCTTACCAGCTGCTCTGCAGGCCTCTGAGCTCTGAACGGCTTCTAGCCTCGTAGAGACGATGAGGAACAACCCAAGAAAAACGCTGTTTTGTGACATGTGACCACGGTAGGAACTTCCGGCAGCCACGCCCAGGTGGAAACGTGCTGTCGCTCTAGTCGTCGGAAGACCTACGGGAGACCCTCAACTTCGACCTTTGTCGTCCGCCCAGAGGACAGCATGTGCACCGAGACTCGTCCTCAGGGGGTTTGCCCCCATGGCCCCACACGCCCCACCCCCCCCACACACACCCCCGGGGCTGCTGCCCTCCCACAGGAGGAGTCTGCCCGAGCAAAACTGGGCAGGAACACGGCCTCTCGGGGCGCAGGAGCCAGTGCCCCATGCGGACCCCTGAGCCCGCAGCCCGGCCCATGCTGCACGGTGTGAGGCAGCCGCTCCCTCGCCCCCTCGTGGGCCGGGCTGCGCTCAAGGAGCCCCGTGGCAGGGACACGGGCGGGCCGGGCGTGGGGGAGGGCCACGGAAGCAGGAGTCAGGAGGACACGGAGTCAGCTGCCGTCCCGTCCGGCAGACGCCCCCCCACACTAGGCAGAAGCCCAGGAAGCCCAGGCGCCCCTCCGGGTCACGCTCTCTCACACGGAATGAGATTGTGATGAAATCTGATGACGCGGTTGGTTTCCTGCTGCTGCTTCCCGGTGTCAGGAAGGAAGAATCGTCCCGACTTGAGTTGTTTCTTCCAGCGCTTCTTCCATCGGTCGTGGGCACGCGCTGTCAGCGCCCTTCGGGGCCGTCCTTCTAAAGGGGGACCCCAGCAGGGGCCCATCCTCACGGGGGACCCCGAGGACAGCCGCAGCGCCACCGGAGAAGGCCGGCACGGAGCTGGCCCCGAGGGCGGGCGGGCCTCTGTCTGCCCCGGGCTCCCTGTGAGCCGGACGGGACGTGCCCTGCGCTCCTTCTCTGCGGGCCTGGCCGGAGGGCCACCGGCGCCGTGGTGACGCCCCAGTGGGGCCTCATCTCCTTGGTCACTCCCGTCCTCTCTTCGGCGGTGCTCACCGTGCCACTGACTAACAACGCAGGAGAGAGGGTGCGCCCCACCCTTGACTCCACGCCTGGGAGATGTCGCTCAACACGGGCCGAAACGGACTCCACACCCGGCTCCCTCCTCTCTCCGACTGAGCCGCCTCCCGCTGTCCTGCGGACACTTGCCGGCAGGTCCTCCTTCCAACCGGAACGCGCCTGCCGGGGACAGTCCGGACCACCTCCTCCTCTCTGTGCTCCCGCGTGCTGCGTGGAGACCCCGTGGCTGGGTGTTCGCTCCCCGGTCCCGCTGAAAGTGCGGCCGCTGACCGGGCAGAGTGAACGCTCAGCCCACATCTCTCAACGCCTAGATTCGAAGCCTCGCACAGACAAGCCGGCTGAACAGCGGCTAATGCCTGCAGGTGCTGCTGACCCACGATGCCTCTTCTCAGGACGCCCCGGGTTTTCAGTCACTTCCTCTCTACCCCGCACTCCCGGACGGGGGCTCCTTTGCAGCACCGAGGGCCTCACTTCCCCAGCTCGAACGTAAGCTGAGGCCGTAACCCAATAATGCTGTGGCTGGTTCATGACGAAGACGGCGGACTCGGTCCCTTGTCGATTTAAAACAATCTTTTCATATTCTTGGAGAAGAAGGAAGCAGATGATCGTCATTTACAACAACCCTAAGAAACCTGAGGACTTCTAAGCCCCTGGTGCCACTTTATATGGTGGCCCGGGCATGCACATTGTCCCATAAGTGGCACGTCGGCTGCCCAGGGGCAGGGCCAAGAACGCAGAAGGCTTGTGTGCTGCCTCTGCTCTGCGCAGGGCGGTCGGACATTCAGCGAACAAGTCCACAGCGAGGCTGCGCCCTAAGCCGGGCTTGCGGGGACCCCTGGGTCCGAGTCTGTTATTTGACGTATAAGACAACTCCCGCTTTGCTGGAAAGCCTCTGGGCTCGCACACAGTTTTAGGCCAAAATGAAGAAGCAGCTGGTGGTTTCACGAGCCCCTCGGTACCCCCACTGAAGGAGCTCAACACGTCTCCGAGCTCAGGTCCTCGGCACCTGTCAAGGACACGCAGTCACCGTGAGCAAAGGTCACGAGGTCACCCTCATGTGCAAACCCAGACCCCGGCCCATGCCCGGAGTCCGTGGCACTTGCCAAGCAGGAGCCAGCCCACAGGTCTGGGGCACGGGACACCGAGGGCCTCCGTTTGCTGGGCTCCACTCTCCAGGCACCTTGGTGGCTTGGCCGCGGCTCCACCACGGCTCCACCTGTGGCTGGACCCCCCACCTGTGCGGGCGACAAAGAACAGCTCCCTCAGAAGGTGCCCCCGCACACCTGCCGCTCCCTGGTGCACTTTCCCCCGCCCCCTCCACCCACACGACTATCTTGGTGGAGCAGGATTCCATGAGGCGTTGGCCCCCTGAGAGACTTGGGACCCCCAGCGTCCCCACAAGAAGCCACCAGCCGGAGAACCAAGCCCAGGGCTCCGTCAGAAATCACCTGCATTTCCCCGACTCTGCACAAAACGAGCCAGTGAGAACAGCTCCCAGAGAAACAGGACGAGCCTCGGGGCGCCGCTGTGACCCTGGGAAGGGCTTGGACCACAACCTGGACACGCACTCCGCTGCTCTCGGGTGTGCAGGGGTGCGGGCAGCTGGCTTGAGCAGCTTCGGTGCAGGGAATCGTGGTGGCCCAGGGGACCCAGGGCTCCACAGATGTTCCCCTAAAACAGAAGATTAGCAGGAGTTAGCCAGTAACTTCGGGTGTAACTTCGGGTCACCTCCCACGACCTCCTGCCCTCCGCCAGTGCACGGGGCTTCCTGCGGGCCGGACGCAGAGGCCGGCTCGACCTCGGGACGGCCCCTCAGGGTCAGCAAGGGCCGCGTGGACCAGCCGCTCACGGACTGTGGCTGGAAGCACCTGGGAACGGGCCCTTCTGTCCCAAAGCGTGGTGACTCGAAGCCAAACATCCCCCCCTTCATCTGCGGCTTCGCAGGACGGCTCCACCCACTTGCTGCCACCGCAGGACCGGAGGTGCAGGAGACTCACCAGCAAACCACGCGTCTGCCAACAAGTCAACCATGGTTTCCTTTAATCCGGTGCAAAACTGTCCCACAAACTTGTCTGATACAGAAACATCCCCCAAAGTTTCCTCTTTCTCAAAGATTCAAGTGTGTCCTTGCCTTTAAGTGTTTGCAAATAACGTAGTAGTTTCTAGAAAGTAGAAACTGTGGACACGTGGGCGATACTTTTTGGGACTCCCACGTGGTGGGTGTGTGTCCAGGAAGGAAGGACAGATTCAAACACAGCGGCAGGACGGCAGGGGCCAGCAGCCATCATCCTGGCCAGAGCACTGATGCCCCACGCAATTTTCAACAATTTCAACAAGCTTCCTTCTTCCGTGTGTGATTCCTACTTAGAAAATGGAGCTACTGCAATTAATTGCGTCTCCATCAGTTCGGGTCCCGTGCGGAACAGTGTTTTACTGCTTTTATTGTGTCCCCGACAGCTCCGCACATGACTGACCTGTGGTCTCGTTAAATGGTCCCAGATTTTTCCTGTTTTACTCTATTTTTGACAGTATCTCCTCTCATCTCTAATAGAGAACTCTTACACGCCCATACTAAATATCCCAGTTCAATTTTTGGCAAAAGATTCGAACCAAGAAGATGTACAAATATTTTATAACATCAAAAAAAGATGTTCAAGGGGTGATTTGGTGGCTCCGTCGGTGAAGCCTCTGCCTTCGGCTCAGGTCATGATCTCAGGGTCCTGGGATCGAGTCCCGCATCCGGCTCTCCGTTCAGCGGGGAGCCTGCTTCTATCTCTCTCTTTACCCCTCTCCCAACCTGCACTCATGCTCTCTCTCTCTCTCTCTCTCTCTCACTCGAATAAAATATATTTTTTTTTAAATGACCATGCATTACTCATCGCCTACGAACACAGGGTGTCCTTTCGGTTTTTAGCAGGGGACACACACACACACACACAAATAAATTTTACTTTGCTGCCCAGGTCTACATTACCATGTGCCAATGTAAGGACAGACACAGACACATGGAGCCTTTACCCCAGATTATCTGCCATCTCAAAATCCTGGGCAGTAAAACTAACCCCCCCAAGGAGGGTATCAGAATAGGAATTCAGGAAAAAGTAGGATTGGAATAATACTACAGTAATAATGAAATTATAATGTATGATACTATAAATTCCTGAGCACAAGACAGAAAACAATGAAAAATAAAAGGAATTAAGATATGGCTTCATTTTCAAGAACTAGGAACTCTACTGGCCGTCTGTCAACCCATTCACTTGGCTACCTGGTACCTGCTTTCCGTGTTGTTGAAATTCACTGTGACTTTGCAAATCAAGCCCAGTCAAGTCAAAACGCCAGAGCCTGAAAGGCTGCTACCATTTTAGGAGGTTTGTAGTGGCTTTAGGCAAAACACAACAGGGAAGTTTCAGTTCTGACGGCTCTTCCGCACCTAGTCCGACTTACCCAACACACACAGCAGTTCCTTCCCTGTGGTTTGTGCTCTGGGAGCACTTTCTTGGGGAAAAGCTTCTCCGGGGCCCTGTGGAGCTTCCTGCCTTTGTGAGGCCAGTCAAGACACAAGGACGGAAGGTACTGCTTCCAAACAGCCCATGCTTTACGTGGAAAAGTCAAAATAGAGAGATTCTTAAGGCACCTCATGAACATCGAGAACATTGAAAACTTATACGAATGTGAATTCAGACTTAGTAAAACATCCTTCTAGTTTTTTGAAACCAACGGAAGCATCGTCGAGTAACAAACTCTATCACCACGACCACCGTCGCCAGTGGCACAACTTTGTTAACGGGTCATTCCCTTCAGTAAAAATAAATAAGCTGTTACAGCCTTCTCGGAGGACTGGGTGAGGAACACCTACGCCGGTCCTTACTTTAAATATCCTGCTTCCAGGCCATACAAATGTGGTCCTATCACAGCCCCAGAGACCTGAAGGCAGAACTTAGCTGGCGGCTTTTATTTCATAAGGCAAGGGGAGTCACTAATTTGTTAACTTTTTTATTTAGTCACTTGGGTAATGCTTTTAGGAAAAGCAAAAACTGTTGGTGTCTTACTCTTGATTTCAGCTCAGGTCATGATCTCAGGGTTGTGAGATGGAGCCTTGAGGCAGGCTCTGTGCTGGGCATGGAGCCCGCTTGAGAGCCCCCCTCCCCTTCTGCCCCTCCCCCCCCAATAAAAGATATATATTAAATAAAATTAAAAATCAATACATAAATACAGGAAGTAAGGAGATCGGGTCACCTACAATCCCTTTACCCAGATGGAACCTTTAACATTCCCAGTGCACAGGCCCTCACACTCCCTTGTGTGTGAAACACACGCACGCACACTTTCCTGATGGAACCACAGAGTTTATAACCTGCAGTTTGCCTCAGTGACGCATCAGGAGCATTCTACCGCGTCAACCACTTACTCACATGGACTGCAGTGGACGTCGCCCTCAGATTCGATAGAAAGTGATGAGCCTCAGGACAGACGAACAGGTCAGAAGAAGGATGAGCTCTGGCTGTGGGTGTTATAACAGAGGCAGCATGTCCATTCAGTGCAAAGGTGATGTGAGGGGCGCCTGGGGGGGCTCAGTTGGCTGAGCATCTGACTCTTGGTTCCAGCTCAGGTCATGGTCTAAGGGTCGTGAGATCAAGCCCTACGTCAGGCTCTGCACTCAGCGTGGAATCTGCCTAAATTTCTCTAGCCCTCTCCCTCAGTCCCTCCCCCTTCTCTTTCTCTACAATAAATAAATAAATCTTTTTTAAAAAAGAATATAGTTTGCCAAAATACTGATTTCATGTTGAAATAAGGAAGAATTTTTAAGTAAGACAGTCATCATAAAAGATATCAGAAAAAGAGAAAAAGAAGAACGTGTTAAGCACTGATATGTCGAGAACACCACGAAGCTGGAGGAAAACCACAGACTGGGCAGGGAAGAACACAGGCAACACACACCAAACACCAGCCAGAACCAGCAAGATGAAGACAACAGGTGAAGACTGAGCAGGAAGGCCCAGGGGTAGGAAGTAAAAGCTCTTAACAGACCCACGCAGAGACGTTCGTACTCAGTGGAGTCACAGCGTCGTTCACCAGACGGACACTGAGATACTCTATCTTCACCCCTCGAAAGTAGTTTTCAGAAGGAAGACATTCAGTATCAGCAATGATGTGGGTTTGGAGTTTGCACTAACACGTACTGGTTACTGCTATGATCTTTCTGAGAGAAAATCTTGGCATGTTAAGATAAAAACACAGATGCTCTCAGACGTGAGAAATTCCAGTCCTGAGAACACAGCCTACAGAAATCAAAGCAACAATAGCAAGGCCACATGTATGGGAATGCTTTCTGCATTACCGCTGCAGTAGGAAGACATGAAGCAACCAAGTGTCCGTCAACAAAGTGTGATTAACTGTGTCCGCAGAGTGAAACAGGGTGTGTCTGTTTAGAGTTGGATGTAGCAGCTGTAGAGTAATGCATTTGGCGTAAGAGCTGAAGGGGGGAGGCAGCTGATGGGTGGAGAGAGGGAGGGAGAGGCAGACGGAGCGCAGAGAGATCACTGAGGATAAGTGATATGTAGATGGACAGAAAGACAGACACATGACAGATAATAGAAAGAAATGATGGGTGGCTGGATGGGACAAGCGGATGGACAGATAGACGGTGGATGGATAGATGGACAAGTGGATGGCTGGATGGCTGGCTGGATGGTGGATGGGCGGGGGTGTGTGGGTAGCTGGATGGATGGACAGACTGGCACACAGGTGACAGACAGAGATGAAGTTATCAAGGTGGTAAGTGTCAACAGTGTTGAAAGTGTGCATCCCTCCGTCGGATGCGTGACAAGAGCACAGCCTCTCTTCTGTGATATTCCCCCCTTGGGTACATAACGGGAACCAGGAGGAACCCTTAACAAAATGAAACCAAGGAGCATCCTACAAAATAACGGGTCCAGAATCTTCAAGTACAGTCATAATTCAAGAAGAGTTTGAGCCACTGCTCCAGCTTGACAGAGACCAGCAGGATGGGACAGGTAAATGCATTAGTCTGGACAGGGTTGTTCTGACCTGAAGGACGCTGATGAGATAACTGGGGAGATCTGAGTTGAATATTAGATGGTAATTATGAATCACCATCAATGTTTTGATTTTAATTACTAAAATTAATGACTAATGATTAATTAGTTACTTTAATTGATTTTTTAAATTATCCCTTACTTAGGATAATGCCTTTGTGTGTAAAAAACACACATTAAAATATTAAGGTATTAATAGTGATGGGCATTCTCAATGGTTCTGGGAAAACAGGAGAACGTTTTTCATACTGTACATATAACTTTTTCACAAGCTTGAGACTTGCAAAAACTTTGTCTGAAGGCAAAAACTTCTAGTGGATTCTCATATAAAGTAGTGTATAGAGCACATGTCCTCCTACCGAAACCAGATGAACATGATAGTAAAGAAATGAACAAACAAACAAAAAAAACAAAGTATGATCTATACCCACAACTGATGTAAATGATTAAAATATCTAGGGAGGCATGGCGCTGGTGTCACAAATACTGCCCTTCGCATCTGACCCTGGGCGACACACAGCACTCCAGCCAGCTCTGCATCCTCTCTCTCTACCATGAAACCAAACTCAAGTGCCAGATACACCTTCCTGTTGCCTCCCAGGTGAACAGCATCCAGGAATCCTCAAGTCACAATCGGAAAGAGAGAGTCAAAGGTGAATAGAAAAGCTGACACCGTACAAAACAGAGACAATTAAAAACAAAACAGAGGGGCACCTGGGTGGCTCAGTGGGTTGAGCCGCTGCCTTCGGCTCGGGTCATGATCTCGGGGTCCTGGGATCGAGTCCCGCATCGGGCTCTCTGCTCAGCGGGGAGCCTGCTTCCCTCTCTCTCTCTCTCCCTGCTTCTCTATCTACTTGTGATTTCTCTCTGTCAAATAAATAAATAAAATCTTTAAAAAAAAAAAAAACAGAAAGTTTGTATCCATAGAGAAATTCAAGAAGCTCCTATATCCCCCAAATAAAAATGGTATGATGTAAAAATGATCCAAAGAATAAGGTCCACCAAATTTTTCTAATTTGATGAGTATCTATCTTTACGGCTCAGTATGCCAACACTCATAGCTTAAACAATGTGATTCATGAGAGAAGAAAAGGATAAAATTCAAAAGCTCTCCTTCTTCTCGGACCTTCTGTGTCCTTATGTAACCAAATGTGGAGGCTGGTGGCTCTGCAGTGAACGGTAATGGGGAGCAGCAGATTTGTTCTTCAGGAATCAGAGGCTTTGGCTCAGGAGGCTGGATTCGTGACATGCACACCCAGGTTCTGGCCGGCTCTCCAGGGCCCAGGAAACAGCATTCTCTGTGGGTGCAAACAAAGACAGACTAAGTTCCTCAGAAATGGACAAGGATTCCAAGTTCATGGAAAACAAAGGATAGGACCAGCGAAATAGGAATGAGGTAAAGGATGGGAAAGCCAGAAAAAATGCCGACCGTCTGCAAGGGAGCCTGGGGCCGTGGTATGAATCCAGTTCCCTCCTGGGGGCCCCAAACTGTTCCCTGAGCTCAAACCCACTCTCAGGGGGCACTTGTGAGCAGGCATACCACTTTGATCTTGTGTGTGTGTGAGAGAGAGAGAGAGAGAGAGCAGAGTCCTCTGCTCCTATGATTTAAAAATGAGCAATGGGGAGAGGGAGGGTCCCTTAGACAAGCAAAAACCAGCTTTTCTGCCTATGACGCTAGGGACAGGAGACAATGGCAGAAGAAAGAAGGACAAGATGCTAAAATTCCTTTATTTCTCACATTCTAGGGCAATGAGATGCCAGGCATGACTTTCCTAACACCATTGCACATGACAGCTGTCCTCCTCTGCAGAGAGCTCCAAATTCAGATGTTGCCCAAGCAGGCAAGTGAGCCCACAATTTGATCTTAAGGTCAAGAGAATGAACACAGTGTAAGATGGGGCAGGACCCAGCACTTTCCCAGTAACGGGTTCTTGTCTACACAAGGAGGTGTGAGCAATGCCGAATGGAGGAGGGAGAGGCCAATGAGTGAAGAATCCGTTTCGAGAGCCTAGAAGAAGTATCAAGTAAGTTATACCTTGAGTAAACAGACTGAGGCAAATAATGAGGAAAATAGACTGACAGATGAGAAAACAAACAAAAAAAGAATCAGCAAAGTCAAAAGTCGGTGCTTTGAAAAAAAAACTGGTCAAGTTGTGAAACCATTGCTAAGGCTGATCCAGGGGGGCAGGGAAGGAGAGAAAACACAAACAGCCAAATGACAGGGGAAAAGCTGGGCAGGGGGTATGCACATTTGATACGTATTTGTAGACAATATCATAGAACACTTACGTCAACACAACTGAAAATACGGACACGATGAGAAGAAATCTGAAGCAATACATTCGCAACAAACTGACACAAGAAGAAACAGAAAGTCTGAGTAATTACACAGCTATGAAGGACTTTGACGCATAACTGAAAACATTTACACCAAAAAACCCAGACATAGATGGCTTCATCTATATTCTACCAAATGCTCAGGAATGAAATTATCTTCATCAAACAGAAACCGTTACATTGAGTGCCAAGAAGGGATATTTTCACTCAGCCTGTGAGGCCAGCACAGTCTGACTCTGAAAACCTGAGGAAAAAATTACAAGAGAAAAGGAGGGGCTGACCTCACGCATGCAAACGGATGCCGAACTCCAAAACAAGATACGTCAAACTAAATCCAGCATCATACAAAGGGGGAAAATACATCATGACCAATTTGCTTTATCCAAAAATGCAAGGTTAGCTTTACATTTGTAAACTGATTAACATAATACATCAAATGGGGAAAAAAAAGAAAGTAGTATAACCATTTCAATAGTAGAAAATATAGTTGGTAAAATTCAATCTCCATTCTAGAAACAGAAGATAATTTCCTTGATCTGATAAACAGTATCTACAAAACACATTCAGCAAACATCATTTTTAATGGTGAAATACAGAAAACTTTCCCACCACCCTTGGATGTGAACATAGATGCTTGACATCATCACTGTTTTTGACATTGTACTGAACGTCCTAGCCACTGAAGTAACACCAAATAAATACACAGGTGGGAGATAAAGAGATCGAGACAGAGATACACGGACACGGCATAAGGATGGGAAAGAAAAAATTAAAACTTCATCAGTCGCAGATAATATGAAAGTATATGGGAAAATATTTAAAAATCTAAAGATAAATTATTCAAGAGAATAAATGAGTTTAGCAAAGTTGTTAGAGATATCCCTGGCATTTCCATACATCACCAACAAAAATAAGGTAACATTGACAACAGTATAAGGGAAAAAAAAACCAAGAAAGAAGGGATAAACCTCACGAAAGATGTGCAAGATCTCTACACACAAAATTATAAAATATTATTTAGAGATATTAAAAAAATCTTTATAAAAAATCTTTATTCCATGTCCAAATCTTTATTCCATGTTTTCTTCCTGTCTAGAAGAAATAGTATTAAGAAACCATTTCATTCCAAATAAACTCTAGAGTTAATGTGTGATCCCTGTCGAAAAACCAGCAGGCTTTTTGCAGAGATCTACCTCCTGAGTCTAAAATTCACACAATATTGTCAAGTGCCCAAAATACTCAAGACACCCATGAAGAACAAGGTGGGTGAGCATGCTCCACTGGGTGTCACCACAGCATAAAAAGCCACAATAATTGGGACAAGTGACAGGATAGGCAAACTAATCAAATAGAAAAGGGAACCCAGAACAGACCTAAATATATTTATGACAAAGGTGGAAATGCATCACAGCTCAAAAAGGACTGTTTTTTTTCCCCCAACAAATACTGCACTAGATTATGTATTTGAGAAAAAATAGTGATTTCCCCCACCTCTTATAATACATAACCATTGCAGGTGGATGGTAGATCTAAATGAAAAAAGTGAAATCATAGAGTTCCTAGAAGCAGCATTAAATAATATCTTGAAGATCCTGAATGAGCAAAAATTTCTTTAAAATGGCACAAAAAGGACCTATGATAAATAAGAATACAGAAAAATGAAGAGTTTCTGTTCTCCAAAAGACACCGCTAAGAGAGTCCACAGGTGGGGGGAAGAGAGATAACTGAACAAGGGTTCATATCCAGTGTAACCCTCGCTCTGTCTCTCTCTGGAAGAAAATGTAAAGGAAGAATCATGAATTTTCCTGTAGAGAAAACCAGCATCCAGGACCTCACTCACTGCATTCATTATACGCCTGAGCAACCTGGAGGCAAGCGGTCTCGGAGCCGAGGTCTTCTAAGCTTGTCTCATGCTGTTTCTCCACCAGCAGACAAGATAAGCACACAGGACTGAGAAAACAGCAACAGCAACAAATCATAGGATAACCTGAAAATCTCAGTGATAATAATACAAGGAACAAGGAACCGGAGGGAATTTTCTCCTCCCGATAAAAAGGCATCTAAGAAAAACCTGCAGTTAACGTCAGACTCGATGGTAAAAGACTGAACATCGTCCCAAAATCAGAAACAAGACAAGCCTACCTGTTCACACCACATCCGTTTGACATTGTAATGGAAGTTCCAGGCAGAGCAGTAAGATAAAAAAAAGAAATTTAAAAGCATCCAAATATGAAAGGGAAAAAGTAAAACTGTTTCTATTTCCAGACAACATGATCTTGTAAATTTAAAAAATGCAAGGAAATCCACTTAACATTTACTATAACTAATACAAAAATTCCGCAAAATTCAACTGCTTATTTCTACAAATTAGCAATGAACATTCTGAAAACTGAATTAGAAAACATTTCCACTTATGATAGTACCAAAAAGAGTTTTGTAAATATTTTTATTAGAAGTAAACTTAGCAAAACAAATATAAGACCTGCAAACTGAAAACTACAGAACACTGTTGAAAGACATTAAAGACCTAAATATTTAGAAAAAATCCCATGCTTATGGTTCAGAAGACTTAACCTTAACGGTGGCAACACTTCTTCAATCAATCAACAGATTCCATGCAATCTCCATCAAAATCCGAGTCAACTTCTTTGCAGGAATTGACCAGCTGATCCTTATGGATTCCATCCATATGGAAATGCTAGGGACCCGGAAGAGCCAAAACAATTTTGAAAAAGAGAAAAGTTGGATGACTTATGCTTCCTGCCTTTAAACCTCACCACGAATCTACGGTATTCAAAATGCTGTGGCATTGGCACAAGATCATACACACTACAGTAGCAGAACTGAGAATCCAGAAACTGGTTTTCTGAATCAGCTGATTACCGACAGGAGTCTCAAGACAGTTTGGACAAAGAATGGGCTTTCCAACAAACGGTGTCAGGACAGGGAGACACCTGCATGCCAAAGAGCGGAGCTAGACCCCTACCTCGTATTGTGCACAAGAAACAACTCAAAATGGATCAAGGACTTAAATGTAAGCACTAAAACCATAAAAACTCTTAGAAAAAAAGCAGATGTGATCTCTGACCTTTGGTTGGACCATGGTGTCTTAGATATAACACCCGGAGCACAGGCAACAAAAGAAAAAAATTGATAAGTTGGACTGCATCAAAATTAAAAACAAATTTGCTACAAAAAGTGTACTTTTTAATACACTACCAAGAAAGTGAAATATTATCCCACAAAAGGGAAAAGACATTTGTAAATCATACACCTGATAATGAAATTGTGTCTCCAATATGTAAAGAATACTTACATCTCAATAATTCGGGGACAATTTTAAGAAGGCGCAAAGGATCTGATACACATTTGCCCAAGAAGACACACAAATGGCCAGTACACACATGAAAATACACTCCAGGTCAGTAGCCACAGGGAGATGCAGGTCAAAATCACAGTGAGATACCACCTCACACTTACTGAGACGGTCACAAGCAGAGGACGGGTGCTGCCATGGGCGTGCTGACACGGGGTCCTCCGTTCGCACTGCTGAGAATTTAACAGTCTGTCCACATTTGGGCTATTGGGGACATCGCTGCTATAAACATGGGGTGCAGGTGCCCCTCTGGGTCACTGTGTTTGTATCCTTTGAATAAATACCTAGTAGAGCAGTTACTGGGTCATGGGGTAGCTCTGTTTTTCGTGTTTTGGGGGAGCCTCCGCACACTCCTCCAGAGTGGCTGCTCCAGCGTGCATTCCCACCAACAGAGTAAGAGATGTGCATCAACAGATGAGTGGATAAAGACACACACACGCACGCACACGCACAATGAAATACTACTCAGCCATCAAACGGAATGAAATCGTGCCATTTGCAAACATACAGATCTAGAGGGTATCATGTTAAGGGAAATTAGTCAGAGAAAGACAGAGACCATATGAAACAAACCGGATAAACATAGGGAACGAAGGAAGGAAAAATAAAACAAGACGAAAACAGAAAGGAAGGCAAATCATAAGAGACTCTTGACTCCCCGGAACAAACTGAGGGCTGCTGGAGGGCAGGTGGGGGAGGGGCATGAAGGAGGCACTGAGGCCCTGAGCGGGGATGTCCTATGCAGCTGATGAAGCACTAAATCCTACCTTGAAACTAATAAAAATCAGCAAACCAACGAATCAACAAATCAAAGCAGTCAGGGGTTCAAAAGGTCTCCCAGCGCGCCCCCTCCTCCGAGGTCGGCGCCCACGGGAGTGAACGCGCACTGCCGGCTAAAAGCAAACCCTGGATGGCCATCGATTTTTCAAAGAAGCCAAAAAGTGGCACCAGCCCGAATGCCCACCAGGAAAGAGCGGAGAAGCAAAAGCGTCTACCCACAGGACGCGACATTGTCACCAGCAGAAAGAATGAAGGACGCGGTCGCCGGCAGCACGCGGAGCCGTGGACACAGCGGCCCAGCGGGAGGAGGCCAGCCGCGGAGGACTGTCCAGTGTGACCCACGCACGGGCCTTTGCCGCCGCGGCGCAGGAGCGGTGCTTGAGCACCGGGAGCAGACGGCGACGGGAGGCTGAGGCTCAGGGTCGAGGGCTTCTTCGGGATCACTGACCCGGCCGCGGCACACTTGTGCTGCTGGGACTACAGAGGGAATCACCAAGTTGTGCCCTTGGAGCGGGTGCCCTGTAAGAATAGGTTCGCTGCATCTCCATAAAGCTGTTATCACCCCCCAAAACGGGGGCATGCCCACTGCTGATATACGTTAGGAAAAGCGGGTAATACGTTTTTCCAATTTATAACAAGCTTAAAAAGGTACCATGGTCCTTAAAAAGTGGTACCTTCCCAAGAATTTATCTTAATTTAAAAACAACAACAACAACAAACCAAAACCACCACCTTTCACCGCGTCTGTTCCCCTTTGGGCCCTTTCCGGCCTCCTGCTGGGGCCCTCCCTCTCCTTTGGTCCCCTCCAGACTCACCGAAAGGCTTGGGTCCCCGGGACCCCAAGGGCACGGGGCGGCGACGACGGGGCGGGCCCAGGGCGGCCGCTGTGACCTGGGGCGTGTGCAGACACCGCCCTCCGCGGCCACCGATAGGTCCCACCCCACCTTGGAGACCTGCGGGGCGGGGGCGGGGAGAAGCTGCGCAGGAGGCCGCGCGCGCGGCCCGGCGGCTCCGAGGAAGCTCCGGGAGGCCGGGCAGGCTCCAGGGAGCCCGGGCAGGCTCGGGGAAGGCCAGGCGCGGGATGTGGGCGCCGAGCTGCCCGCCGGGGCCCGCGGGCTGGGACCGCCGCAGGGTGGGCGCCCGGCTGCGCGCGGCGCTCGCGGGGCTGCGGGAGCTGCAGGGGCTGCGCGCCACACAGCAGGCGCGCGTGCGGGGCGCCCTGGCCATGCAGTCCCCGCCGGGCCCCGCCGCCCCCGAAGACCCCGCGCGCCCCGAGCACCCCCGCGGCCCCCGCGCGCAGGAGCTGCGGTTGGAGGCGGCGCTGGCGGCGCTGCAGGAGCAGCTGGTAAGGAGCCGGGGCCCCGGGGGTGCTGGGCGCGCGGGGCGACTGGGGGCCGGGCCACCTGGTGCGGGAGCGCGGTGGCCGGACTGCCCCACTGATTGAAGGGGACGCATTCGGGTTCGGATGGGACGGCCGCGGAGGCCCGCGGCATGCGGGTGGGGATCCGGACTCGGAAAGGCGCACCGGGGCTGCCCCGTAGCGCTGCCTCCTGCTCCCGCGGACCGGCTCTGAGCGCGCCCTCCTGCTGGACTTCCGGGCTGTTCCGGGAGGAGCGGCTCAGTCGGTTTCCCCGGGGCAGGGGCTGCTTGGGATCCTGGTGTGGGATCCCGGGTGCAGGTGGCCCCGCCGCGGGGCTCTGGAGCGACACTGCCCGCGTGCTGGGCGCAGCCCGAATTGTGCCCGTACATCACACCCGAATTGCTCAGATTTGATGGGTCGGGTCGGTTGTAACAAAATGTGGAGGAAAGCATGTTTCCCAGGAAAGCTTCAGCTCCAAAGTGTAACCTGACCTGCAGAATGAGGTGTGTCCGCGGAGTCCCCGAGCGGGGGAACCGGGCACCCTCTTAGGGCGGCTGCACCTGTGTGTCTCCTGGCTCCCCCGCCTGCTCCAAACGCCAGCTCCGTCTCACTCCACGTTGTTCCTGCGGTTTTAATCTGCTGCCGGCCTCGTCTTTCCTCTATCCGACACAACTCGGGAGTTTTTCCAGCACTGAAGTACGTTTTAAAGGAAAAATGAAAAGGCTCTATGGAAAGGTTCATATCCGATGGCGTTCATTCTAGTCCTCTTAAGTAGAATTTTTTAAATTTAGAAGTTCAGATCTGTTGTGTTTAAACGCTGCTGGCTGTTCTCGTACAGCAGGCTGCACGGTGCTGCGGCCTTCCTCTCTGCTTAGCTCCGTCCGGTGACCGGCGCGTTGGGTGTTTCTGAATTCCAGAACCTTGAAGATGCCTCTGGGGACTCCAGACCCACATTGCAAAAAAAAAACAAAACAAAAAAAAATAACAAAAAAAACAGGCAGAAAGTGGAGGGAGCAGAACCTGGGCCCTGACTGCGCAGACTGCTCCCCGCCTGTGACTGGGCCGCCCACAAGGGCAGGGGCCAGCTCTGGAGCGGGACCCGCACCTGCGGTTTGCCTGCCCTCACCAGTCAGCCCCGGTTCCCTGCGCGTCTGCACCCAGGGCTCCGTGGCACCCGGCCGCCCGCAGAGATGTGTGGCTCCGGGGAGAGCCGGGCACAGCTGAGAGGCAGCCCTGAACTCCTCCGCGGGCACGAGCACAGCTGATGATTAACTCGACTTCGGGGATGCACCAATCAGACTTGCGAGTCGTCAGCCTCTAATTACAAGTAGCCTTTGGAAGAGATCAAACAGGTTTTTTGTTTAATTTTTTTTTTTAATGTGGGGACCAGAAGGAACACGCAGACTTTGTCTTCAAACTTTGTTCTTGGCGTGGATTATGTGATCAAAAGAGAAGAACTGAATTTGTGTGACATCAGCTAGGGCTTAACACTTCCCTGTTTTTCTTGCAGGGAAAACACAGGAGTAGTGCTAGAGCCGTGGGGAGAGCATGATTCATGGGCCTCCTGGCCAGGGCGGCTGCAGACCCGCAGCGCCGCTCACTCCGCCTCCCCCAACCGCTCCCCGCGGGCGGCCGGGTGGCCGCGCTCGGTGAGAAGACCAGAAGGGCTTGGATCTGCCCTCGCGGCCTTGTCGCGCACGCGTCCCCCGGTCGAGGAGCAGGAGCGGTTCTGGGGACCTGCACCGCACTCGGGTGAGCAGAGTTAGCGCGGTGACTCGGATGGAAGCAGGCTGCGCCTGAAGTCGCAAAGGAGCATGCAGGAGTCGCTTAGTAGGTGTGCAATGAGCAAATACAGGAGCGCCTTTCATTGCTCTCCTGGGGGATAACCTTCCTGTCTCCCTGTTGGAGCTGACGATGCCCCGTGACCCCGTGTGGGGCAGCTGCTCCTCACTGGTGGGTCCTGGGCTGATCCGTGGATAACTTTGGGGAGCCCGGTCATCCCTGAGAGGCGGCGGCCGGTCCACTGCTCTGGCGTCAGGTTCCCGCGACACCCACGTGGCCTGCGGTGCCCCAGGGCAGGCCAGAGGCCCCACCCCCCGCTCGGGGGCTGCCAGTGGCACTGGGAGAGGTGCCCCGAGGTGCCGTGAGAAAGGCCGCTGGGGACCCCGCCGTGACATCTTACCCCGAAGAATTTCCCAGGAGCTGGCTCGGCGGGTCGTGACTTGTCCTGAGAGTGGCAGCGGGCCACGGCTGCTTTTCGCGGGCAGGTGCTGGCATTAGGGACAGCAAGAGCCGGCGGGCTGCCTCTGCCGGGGTCAGCAGGAGGTCGGCTGCGTTCCTGCTTCCCGGGCCTGCCCGCTGGCTTCCTGAACTTGCTTCCTGAACCCTCCGGGGAATGAACTGGCTCAAGGTCCCCAGCGGGGGCGGGGCATCCCCGACAGGGCCAGGCCTCCGGCCAGTTCCCACGCGGCCCATCTGTGCCCCTGGCCTTTGCTGGTGGTCGGTGGACTTCTCCTGCAGTCTGGCGGTCTACGGCCCCTGGGATAGCTGCGGCTTTCGCCTGTGTCCTGCTTCCTGTGTAGACACTCAGCTTTTGAGGAGAGAGAAGGTGTTTTAGACGCCGTGGGTGTGTTCTGAACTCGAGGGCAGTTTTCCTTTTTGTCCTTTGGCTCTGCCGTGAATGAAGGCTTGAAGAGAGCGGAACGCTGATTTGTGGATGGAAACCGAGGACAAAGAAGGGGAAACCGGGTGGTTCTCTTAGGGTATAGACAGCAAACTTCGCAGAGAAAGGATAAGCCGAGTCTGTTTTTAACGGCGATCTGTAGAATGCCCTTCTCCAGCCTCTCGTGTTCATCCGTTCCTAAGAACCCTTTGCATTCCCTGGGAAGCTCGTCCCGATGCGCAGGCCCGGGGTGACCAGGATCCCCAGAATCTGTGTTTATGCTCAGGCGACCCCACCTCCCGGGGACTTGTGGGTGTGTACTGCCTTCACCCCAGCCCCAAACACCGGCTGGGGGGGATCCTGACTCCGTACACCGCCCTGATAGTGAGCCTGGATGCTGGGGACAGAGGTGGGGACGAGGGGCCCCCCAAACGCGCCGGCTGCTCTGACGGGGGTGCACGTGACTGCCACGGCCCTGGTCCCCCGGTGCCGTGTGCCAGTGACGTCTTCTCTGCAGAGGAAATACGTGAGGAGAGATTGTCTGTGGCCGGCTTCAGTGGCCCCTGCTCTCTCCTGGTCACAGACTGAACTTGGGCTCTTAGCACAGAATTAGACACAAGGAGTAAATGAAAAAGCAGAAACATGAACCCCCGAGTGAGGGAGGGAAGCCTCAGCGAGGACGGTGTCACCCCAGACAGCGAGGCCTGCGCCTGAGCTGCCGCGTCCCGGGGACACGGTAAATCGTCGGGGCGCCCACGGGCCTGTGCATCTTTGACCTCTTGCCGTCAATCAGGAACCGCCCACCGAAGGCCTGGCTGGGCACACAGTAGTCACAGAGCGGCCATTCTCAGCACAGACGCACAGAGGGGACTCTCTTTTTTGGAAATCGGCTTAGAGGAGCCCTGGGGGCTCAGAGGTGCCCTCCTGCTCCAGAAGGATGAGAATATCATGATTTGGAAGAGAAGCAGTCAGATTGCTTTGTAAGCATCGAGCTGTGACCCCACAGAGTAAGGCACAGCAGCCCTATTTAGGACAGGGAAGGAAAAGTCATTCGCAGTGAAAACACACACTGGCCCCTTTGCCTGAATGTAGTGTTCTTTGTGCGGAGGGTGTTGGCGTGAAGCCCAACTTCGCACACCCTCAGCTCTCTCTGCCATGGCTCTTGACACGGTCACGTTCTCCTTGGTGAAAATATTCAGAGCAAGAGGCCGCATGTTCAGGCTGGACTGGATGGTTCGGGGATTACAAAGTTTTTATGAAATCCAGGACTGGTTTTGGCTGTGATACGTTCACAGATTATCCTGTGGCATAAGACTCTCTGGCTGTGACACGTGGAGTCTGCTCTCAAAGCCATGGATGTGGTCCCCGAGCAAAGGGGAGTTGGGCATGGTGGCCCGGGGACGGTGGCCCGGGGATGGCGACCTGGCACGCACCAGGCACTGTGTCAGGCCATGGGCTTGTCACCCACGTCACCTCTCTCGGGCTGGATCCAAAGGCTGTGCCCACGCGACCCCCTCGTAAGAATCGGCAGTTCCTGCCACCTGCTTCCCTCCCAGACTGCAGCCTCGCGGTGCTGAAATTACAGAGATAATTATGGGGTTTAGGGAACTTCCTCCCCTGTGATATTAGATTTGAAACACAGTCATTTTCTTAAACAGGGTGAACCACATAATTACATCCATTCATTATTTGCCTTAAACTTAATTGTTGATTAAAAATAAGAAATTTATGCAGCAGGCCCTGAAAACGGTGCTGCCTGACGATGGAGAGAAGGGAGTCCACATCCGTGAGGCACTCGTGCTAGTTCTGCACGTTTGTCATTTACTGTGGGTGTGCAAATGCGTATTATGGACAGTAACCGCGTACACATACGCGTATTATATGATCACACACATACGTGCGGCTGATGCTGTAATAACCCTTATATGCCTGAGCCTGGAGAGGGTAGAGCCTCAGGGCAGAGCCAAGATGTGAACCTCTAAACCCAGAAGATTCTGGGGCAGATTTCCAGGTGCGCTGAGTGCAGGCACTGCCCCCTCCTGCCGGGCCTCTGCCCCTGTCCCTGAGGGTTCCACAAGGCGTGGAGGTGACGCCTGTGAAGGGGGATCCGAAGAAGGGGGCCTCTTTCTCCCTCGGGGACGTTCCCATGCCCTGAAAAGTCCGGGGGCCGCACAGGGCCCACTGAGCAAGAGAACGAGGCACACGAGCGTGGGAAGGTCGGTTCTTACATAAGCCTCGAGAACAGCAGCCGAGCGCGACCTCTGGGCCGCGTGTAAGAGCAGGGGCCGCCTTTGACCCTGAGCTTGTGCCCTGTCAGTCTCCTTAGGAAGACATACCTCGTGGAGAACTGCTGACGCTTCTAGAGGCCTGCCGTGGCGGCCGGCAAGCCGGTCGGCGGGGGCAGGGGCTCTTTTCCTCTGGCGACCAGAGGGCCAGAGCTTTGGCTTAGGGAAGTGGAGAGGAGCTACCGGGCTTTGGAGCCGGAGCCGCGGGCGTTGCGAGGCACGTCGTGTGCCGGTGCTCACTTCCCGGGCGTCGGGCTTGCTCTCTGCACTTGGACAGCTTTGTGTCCCGCTTTCCCCGTAGAACCGCTTACGACGCCAGGACGTCGGCCTGAAGACCCACTTGGAACAGCTGGACCGGCAGATCGGCGAGCTTCAGCTGGACGGGAGCGGGCCCTGCGGCAGGGCGGCCGACGGCGACAGCAGGCCCAGCTCGGGTAGGCCGCGCCGGCGGGCAGTGCCGCTGCGGAGAGGACCCCCTTGCCCTCTGGAGACCCCACACCTTGGGGGCCGGTGCTGCGGCGGGGGGGTCCGCCCAGGCTCTCAGGCCCGGCTCATGAGCGCAGCCCCCCCCCCCGAGAACCTGTTCCCAGGGAGCACGCACTATGCACCCCTTCCTTCCACCTCCCTAAATGTGTTTCTGGAAAGAGGAGCGTGTGCACAGTGTGCGTTTATGGGGAGCTCTTTGATGGGAAAGGCCTGCTTCCGGTGGACGAACCCTCCATGAGTGTCTCCCCTTCTCTGGGCTGACACACGTTCCAGGCTCTGTTCAGGTCGGAGTAACAGGGAGATGGTAAGGAGCTGTTTTAGGAGGTGATCGTCTGCAGGTTTATGGAATCTCAACTCTGGGTAGTTTGTCAGAGAAGGTGGGCAGGACACTGTCCCCTTGCCTGCTGCCCTTGGTTGAGAGCTGCGAGGAGATGGCTCTGGAGCCCTTCCAGCCCCCCTGGTTTAGAGCGTGTCATCCCATGTGCCCGGAGCCTGGGGCACACGCAAACCCAGGAGACCGTGGGCAGCACCGCCTGCTGTTTCTCAGTCTTTTTGTAAATTTGCAAAACCACGGCCTAGTCTGGGTGTGCAGCACGTGGAGTGGAGTGGGCTGGAGACCCCTGGGTGCTGTCCTTCCTCTGATGGCTGCGGGCACCTGGGAAGAGGGAGAAGAAAGCCAGCAGCCCGGCCACGTAGGGAGAGGGAAGCCACTTGCCTGAATGGGGGCCGAGCAGGTGGTGGGCTCCCACGGACTGTGCTCACGAGGCAACCGTGGACAGTAACGGGGAGTCCCCAGATGATTTCTCCAGCGCCCGCATGCTGAGATCCTGATCCCCTCTTAGCCCTGGGGCCGGCTCGGGCAGGAAGGGGGCCGCTGCCCCAAGGTTACTGACTGCCTCCGCTCACCCCGTCTAGGCTTCTACGAGCTGAGTGACGGCGGCTCCTGCTCCCTGTCTGCATCCCGCACATCCGTGTGTAGTGACCGCGTGTACTCCTCCCGGGACACTTTGCTGCCGGCCAACCCCACGGCCAGGCCCGATGCGGGGGACGGCCGGCCCCGGTCGGCCGACGAGACCACTGTGCACGGAGCGCCCCTGCCCGCCTGGAGACCCCTGGCCACAGAGGAGGGCGTGTCCAGGCCTAGGCCAGTGTCTACAGGTAAAAGAGAGCCGGGCGGGGTGGGAGGCGCCCTCCCAGGTGGCGGGGGCTGCTGAGTTCAGAGCCGGGAAGCCCCAGGTATACTTGGTGCTGGTGCCAACCCCACAGGTACCACTCCAGGCGTTTTTGGTTTTCGGATAGAGACGGGAATACGACTGTTCATTGCAGCAAGCCTGCTGTGATAAAAAGCATTCTTTTCTTACAATTTAAGTGGACATCAGGAAGTTATTTTACAAATCCTTCTAGAACCCTTACACACCCTGACGGGCACCGTCTGTCATCGGAGCGGACACAGCACCCAGAGTGACCCAACCTCGGGTGAACGAGGGCATCGAAACAATCGACTTTGCGTCTGGGCTTTACCACGCACGTCGGGGCAGAGAGGGGAGTCGGGACAGGTGACGGAGTGAGCGCTCAAGCCAGCCCTTTCTGCAGGCTCGTGTCCGGTGTCACTGAGCACGGGCTGCTGCTCCCGCCGGCCTCCTGCCCACACCCGCACAGGGCGCCGCGCAGCCATGATGCTGCATGGAGGCGAGCCCAGGGCCGTCCCCAGTTCACCTGTTTGCTCTTTTTTCTCGTTCCCAGGCGATCTTGAAAGAGTCCTGCCGTCCGAGCTGGAGCTCCAGAAGGCCAGTGCACACCCCAAGTCCACTTCCGTTCTCTGCCCCGGGATGGACCTCCCGGCCCCCGTGCTAGACCCCAAGTACCAGTGTGACCTGGTGTCCAAGGGAGGCAGGGAGGTGTACCCGTACCCCAGCCCCCTGCACGCTGTGGCTCTGCAGAGCCCTCTCTTCGCTCTCCACAAGGAGGCCCTGCCAAGTCCGGGCCACTCGCCCCCCAGGGAGCCCCTTCCCAGCCCGGCGGCCCTGGGCTCCATCCAGACCAGACCCGTCCTCGAGGCTGGCCCAGCTGCGGCCTATATAGACAGGCTGCTGAGGCTGCACGGCCGAGGGATCCCCCTGAGGGGCAGCGTGGGTGAGCAGGGACCCCCGAGACACGAGGGGCCCCTGTCCCCGCCTATGCTTGGTGGCCAGAGAGCAGAGAGGGAAGGTGGCCTGGACAGGCTGGTGTGCACCCCAGAGAGAGCAGGGATGGGTAGGATGCCTCGGAGTGGGGACACCGGCAGGGACAGCCTCGAGCAGGGACCTGAGCGCCTCACAGCCACCCCTCATCCCAGGAGCCTTCCAGAGGAGGGACCCGAACCCCAGAATGGCTGCGTCCGTGGGGAGACCACACGGGGCTCCCCTCCGCTGGGGCATGGGCCAGCCCTGTCTCCCTGCCTACAGGCTCTGCAGCCGGCTCTCAGCTGCCAGGACGGCACGGTCCGGTGGCCCACCAGGAAGGGGGGCAGGGAGAGCCCCGCGCTGGCCCCAGGCCTCTGTGCCCAACCCCCGTTTGCTGACCATGGAGCTTTCCTCCTGGGGCTGAACACAGGCCACCCCAAGACAAAGGCTGTGAAGGTCAAGAGAGGGGCCACCGACAAGGTCCAGCCGTCCCCCGGGAGGGCTCTCGCAGCCCCCCTGCTGCCCCCAGAGTGGGGGCAGGGTCTCGGGAGGAGGCCCGTGCCGGCAGGGGCAGCGCCTAGCCGGTCCTGCTCTGAGCCTAGACTCTACCCCGTGCCCCTCCTGGTGCCCCTGCTGGTGACCCGACGGGAGGGTCGCCGGGCCCCGGTGCAGGCCTTGTTCCCCTTGGAAGTGGCGGCTGGTGTGCAGGTGCGGAAGCAGCAGCGGAGGTGGCTGTCCTCCGTGGAGGTCGCGGGCGGCCTGGGGCCCCCCAGGCCCGCAGTGAGCCGAGCCAGGGGCCCGCAGCCGGGGTGTGCCCGGGCCAGGCCCAGGCTGCCCCGCCAGGATGCCCGGGTCAGGAGTGAGTCAGAGGGCTCCGAGCCGTCGGCCAAGGGCGTCTCCTTGCTCTATTCCACGGTGGCCGAGACCAGCGAGGACGGGGCCAGTGACCACACCTCCAGCCGCTTTGGAGACCGGGAGTCCAGCAGCAGCGACTCAGAGGTCGGGGCCTGGCCTCGGGCGTGTCCCCCGCAGCCCTCAAGGGCCCCAGGGGCCCGGAGGCCACCCCTGCCCCCGATGCCCAAGCTGTGTCGCATCAAGGCCTCCAAGGCCCTGAGGAGAAAGATTCGAAGGTTCCAGCCAGCAGCGCTCAGGGTCATGACCATGGTGTGAGGCCCCGGAAGTTGGCAGAGAGCCTCGCTGGCCGGGCCCAGGCCAGGGTTATCCCCAGGAAAGCCATCCTCTGCGGAGCGCGGATGAGCACTCAGGCCCTGGCTAAGGACGGGCTCTCGCTTCCCTGGTTGCCCGCCGTGTGGTGCGGGTCTGGGTAGACTTGCCAACATGGATTTTCTCCCAGGTCACTCGGGTGAAGTGGGTCCCTGGGCTCGCCCCATGGACCAGCTCTGAGGAGCGTGTCCCTGCCCGGTGGAGACTGCCCCTACCCCTGCGGCCTCCGTGTCCGCATCCTCCCTGGGCAGGTGTCCCATCCAGGCTTCCGCGGTGTCTGCCCTGGGGTCCTGGTGGTGCGCCCCTACCTGCAGCCCCGGGCCCCCGACCCCAGCCCGTTCTGCATGGCTGGGCACCGGGGTCGGCCCAGTCCTTCTGAACCGTGACTCCCAGGAATCATTCTCCCCGAGGGCCGGGTGGAGGCCGGTGCCGGAGAAACCGGGGTGTGAATCCCACGGTAACTCCTCACCGGCCAGGACACGCGGGTTACGCCGGTACCGTCACCGGCCCGTCTCTTCACGCGCCGCTGCTCCTTCCTGCGGCCCTCGGTGGGCTCCCGGGCCAGCCTGACCCCCCGCCTGGGCGCCCCCCCCAAAGTGGGAAAACGCTGATTCGAATACACAAAACGGAGCATGGAAGTGTCGGCTCAGTCCGTGGACGGTGCAACTCGGTCTCGGGGTTGGGAGTTCAAGCCCTGCACTGGGTAGAGAGATGACTTATAAATAAAATCTTTAAAAAGAGTGTTTTTGAAAAAATAACCTTTTTTTTTGGTGTTCACTCTTTGAAGAAATGCCCTTCAGCTTTTCCGGGATCTTCAGGGGAGCGGCCTGCCGAGTAGGGCAGCATTTGTAATCCTGAAGCGGCTCTACCCGAATCCTTCCCCGGCCGCAAAGGGCTTCCCCGGGCCTGGGGCCTAAAGAATGGGTGGGGGTGTCTACACTGCGGAGCCTGGGGGGCCGGGGACCTCAGCCCCTCCATGGGGGTGGTTTGAAGACAGACGAGCTATTTCACCTTCCCTAAAGAATTTCTTAAAAAGGACAATTTTGGATCATTAGAAATCATTGAATCATTTGTAACTTTGACTGTGATTAAAATACAAAGACTTTAGACAAAACCAAAAAAGAATGAACCAGGTTCCAAGGGTCCAAGTCAAAATAAGGTAGAAATTGAATATGTGAGAGTCGTTAATTCATAAAAATTAGGGAAAAGGTGTATTTCCGCACCTTGTGTCATTTGAGGAAACTGAAGTTTTGCCTTTTGTTACGGACATTCAGTCCGAGTGTGCCGGAGCTTGGAGGGGCCTGGAGGCTGGGGGAGAGGGTCAGGCAAGCGCGCCCGGAGGTGGCCGGAGAAACCAGCCCCACGGCCCCTGGAACCGAGGGGGCCTCAGCCCGTGGGAGGGGGAGTCCGTGTGTCCTCACTGCCTGCTCAGGCAGACGGTGCGGGAGCAGTGGGGAGAGCCCGCAGCCCTGCAGGCCAGAAACACTGACGCATCCCATGTATTTCCCTAAGAATCAGGAGGCTAGTGGAGACCAGAGCTGAGTCTTTAGTCAGCCAGCCAAGCGCATGTACGGAGCACCTACTGTATACAGGAGCTGCGCAGACCCTGCCATATAACCGTCTGGCAGGGGGGGGGTTGTGGATTGTGAACATTAATTCTTTTTCCTTAATGTAAGTCTCATCACATTTCCGAAACGTTCTGGCCATCTTGCCAGTCTGCTGGGACATTTTCCTTTTCCTCTGAGCTTTAAGGCTCAGCGCCACGCACCTGCCATGTATGTGGCTGCCTTGTTGCATTCGGGCGGCGGTTCATTCCGCTCTCCCCGGCTTTTATCCCGGCCGGCCTTGCTGGAAGTGCCGCCGTGTTACTCGCCTCACCAGATACGGCTGTTCTGTGTGGTTCTGTCGTCTGGCCGGTGTCCGGGACGGTGCTCACAGGATTCACTTTCCAAAGCCGCGTGCTCCCATGATCCTTCTCACCCCACCTCCTCCAGGTCCGCCCTCGAGTCTGTAATTCCTGTCCCCCCGTCTCCTTGGGGTCACGCCGCAGCTCCGAGCCGCACGACCGCGTCGGCGAAGCCCTCCAGCCCGGTCTGCCGTGCTCTGTGCGCCGAGAGGCAAGCGTCTGCCGACTCCGGCACCTGCTCCCGCTGAACCTGCGAGTGAGCTGGGTCTATACCTACTTCCGCGCAGAAGGGGCCGTGTCTACGACGTCCGCGGCGGCTCCCTGCGAGGTCGAAGGACCCTGCCTACGTGCGGACAGAGCTTTGAGTTCTGCCCCTCGCGCTTCCCGCTTGTCCGTATTCCTTGGGGCCTCTCGGGTCGTTTTCGGGGGCTCGTCGAGGGCAGCACTGCCCCTGTATTGGCGAGGAGGTGAGGCCTCCGAGACGTCTGTGCCGGCCGACAGCCTGAGTCCCGGTGGAGCCGCCACGGCTGGTCCCGCACAGACCGGGTTGGCTGCCCCCGTGCGAGGTTGTGGCTGCTGTGGGCGGCCGAGCACCGCCTGGCCCCGTGCGCGCTGTAGGACACTTTGCCTTCCCAGTGGTGGCTCTCCTCAGCCTCACTCGCGGGACTTGTGTCCCGGGTGACACCCTGTTCTGCACACTGTGCGGCCGGTCACGGCATCACGAGCCCGTCGTGCTTTGTACTGTCCTCGGGGGAACACCCCTCCCTGCCCCCGTCCCCGACTCTGCCGGCGTGTTGTGGGGTTCCCGCCCTCACAGCGCGGAGGACGCCGACTCTCTCACACGGACCGAGCTCGCGGGCATCTGTCTCTGGGGTCTTACTTCGTGTCTGTCGAAGACCGTACTTCTCTTCCATTTATCCCATTACAGTGTGACTGTTCTTTTCAAAATTTCCATCCGCCGTGCATCCTAGTTGGACGGTCTCGGTGTCAAACCACCATCCCTCCTCCCGTGCTCGTTCCGCACTCAGGCACAGCGAAGGACGGCTGGACCTCGGCCGCTCCCTCCCCGCACCCGTGCTCCGGACGGAGAACGCTCTCGCTCTGGGCACTTGTCCCGTCGGCGGCCTGCTTCATGCCCTGGGTAGCTCCACCTGCTGAAACCGCCTCTTTTGGGGGAGCCCGAGGGCCGCTGTGTCCTTCGCGGTCGTTCCTGGAGCTGCTGTTACAGCTTCTGCGACTCTCTCTTCTTTGGTTTCATTTCTCTTCTTCTTAAAGAACAACTTTGACAAGTCCTTCCAGGGAGGGCTCGTGGCCTCGTTCTGGCCTGAAATTATCTCTATTTCGTGGCCATCCCGAAACGGCGCCTTGCCTGGGAAGATCCTTGGGCGGATGGTGGCGTCCCGGAGACCCTGGCCACCATCTCCCGGCCCCCTGGCTCCGTGGCCGCAGTCCTTTATCTCATGTTACAGGTGAACATGTCTTCCAATCAGAAGCATCTTGGAATTGTGTAAGCCAGTACCACGTCTTGGCCTCCATGAAACGCGGCGTGGCTGACCGCAGCTGTGGCCGCCTGTGCCGTTCGGGGCAACCTCTCCCTCTCTTCGCTCCTCTCTCTCTCCTCTTTGGGAAGATTCTTCCCTCCCTTCCTTCCTTCCATCCGTTCTTCCCACACATTCGTACGTTCCTTTTCTTGTTCTGCCTTGTGCCAGAATGGGACCGTATCCAGCCGGCCACGTGTCTCAGCCCTGGCACGGACGAGCTCTGGGGGGGATGGTTCTCCGCCGGGGAGGGCCGTCTCGCACGTTTCGGGATGTCCTGCGGGTGAGCGCCCTCCGACAGCTGGCCCTTCCCAGGGCGCAGAGTCACCCGGACGTCCCCGGCACCGAAGCCACGGCACAGTGACCGCGTTCTGCGCTCGCAGAACCGGGCGCCTGTGCCGGGATGGAGCCCACGTCCCGCGCAGGGGCTCCCGGGAATAGGTTGCTGTCCCGTCATGGGTGCTGCCTTCGTGCGTTCGGTGTGTGTGGTTGGCCGCGCGGCCAGCGCCTGAGCAAGAGCCCATCCGCGGGAAGAGCCTTCGCGGAGACGGAGCCTCCCTTGGCCTTCGACATCCCCGCCTCCTGCTCGAGACCAGAGGTTTCTTGTTTCCAAAAACAGGGAGTGAAAAATCAAAGTAAAACACATTTTCAAAGGTCTCCGTGCCCGTAGTTCCTCTGAGAAAGTTCTCCCACGCGTAACAAGGACTTTGTGGGGTGACCGTCCTGCTTCGTGCTCTGGGACCCAGGACCTCAGAGAGCCTCCGTCCAGCCGTCCACCTCCACAGAGGAGGCGCGGAGGGCAGGGCGTGGCCATGGCCACAGGCGGGAACAGAGGGGCCATCAGCCGTCGCAGCATCCGGGCTGGATCAGCCGTCGCAGTGTCCAGGCTGGGGCCGCCCCGCACCGCGCACACCGTGAGCCCGAGCTCGGCCCCCACGGACCGGCTTCCTGGAGGTTAGCTTCACTGATTTGCAGGCTGTGGCGTTTTCGATGTGCAAACACGGAAAGACACTTGCTGATGTACCAGATACACCGAAATCAAGGATCTGATAAGCAGAAATGAGTTTGGGGTGAATTTACACGTTATTACTAAGAACAAGAAGGAAATAAACGTGGTGGAAACAAGCCTGAAGGCAGTTATCGTTTCTGTCTGTGTGTCCATCCACGAGTCTCTGTCTCTAAGGGCCTCCATCAGGAAGGCCACAGTGGATGTGCTCCTGGGCCTCCCTGAGGTCCACCGGCCCAAGCCCCTCGGTCAAAGGTCACCGTCGGCGCGCTGCCTGGCCCCCTTACCGCGTGTGCTTCCAGGGAGGCTGTGTTTAAGGCAGACAGAGGAAGGGAACGAAGGCCGTGGGCCAGGGGCGATGGGTGCGTCCACCCGCCGCCCCGTTCCGCCCTCCCCCGCGGGCGGGGTCACAGCTGGGTCGCAGCCGGGCAGAGGATTCCATGGAGGCCCCTCCATGCAGTGACCGCCCCGTCCCCGCGCTCCCACCCACGCCGAGTCGCGGCCTGGCACCGTTTGTCCTGGGAGCCCTCCTGGGCGAGCCGCGCGGAAAGGCCAGGATTCGGACGCCCGTCCGCGTTCCTCGGGCCTCGGGTGGAAGACAGGAGGGCGTTCTCTCCCCGCGGTCGCTGACCTGGGGCCGGGGAGCAAACAGCCCTGCGTGTCCCTCTTCAAGAAGAAACGCCCCTGCAGCAGAGAAGGCTCGTGGGACCAGCGGCCGGAGAAAGACTGGGACCCAGGCTGGGGGACCGCAGGGACCCGGGGCCTGGCCGTGGGGGCGCTGGTGTCCGGGCCGTTCCTCTGAGGGCCGGGGCCGCTCCGGTGGCCGACAGCTGTGCACGGCTCTGCCCGGACCTGCCCACAGCGCTCACGAAACAAGCTCTGGGAAGCCCAACTCGGGATGTTTTCAGAGCAACATGCCCTGGCGCTGACCGTTTGCGTAGTGAGCCTCCGGGAGGGCTCGGCGCTGACGGCTCGTGCCCTCACGTCCGCCCGCGTGCGTTTCTCTCCGCCGCTTCCTTTCACACCACCTCACCCTGGGCCCGAGGCCTCGCCTGTAACTTCCAAAGCAGGATTTTAAAACTTTGGACAGAACAACGGATCGGAGGCTGTGTTTCGGAGATAGGGCCTCCCGAAGGGGAGCCAGAACTTACACGCGTGACCCCACCCACGAGGGACGGGCAGCGCCCGGCAGGCACTGCTCCCCCAGCCCGTCCCGGTCCGCGCAGGGCGCTTCGGATGAGGCTGCGGGCGTCTGGAAGGCCTAGTGTGTCGGGCGGGGAGAGCGATCTGTCTCCGTGCGGTGCCGAGAATCACTAGGCACGGCTTGCTTCACTCTCTGACTCAGTCAGAAGGGTCGGGAGAAACGGTTCCTCCGGCGAGGCCCAGGAGGACGTGGGACCGGGACACCGGCTCCAAGCTTGTTCTCATTCTCTGTAGCTCCTGCTCTTTGGGGGACGGACACCAGCTGCCACAGCAAAACCACAGCCTTTCTTACCGCGGATGAAGCCCGCCTTCGGACGTTCTCTCGTCCCACGGAAAACCCGGCAAACCGAATCCCATGCTGGGTCGGCATCTCTACGTACGGCCGAAGAGGTGTTGGTCTCTGGGACGTCCTCCACAGACGCTGAACAGTGCCGTCCAGTCGGCCGAGACCTCGCTCCCTCGTCGGAAAAGCTCCCTCCCGTTCAGTCGTGGGGCCGGGGGGAGCTGGGCTCGGTGATGGACATCCGTCCCCGTGCTGGTCGTCCTGCCTCTCCCCGTCCGCACACTCTGGGGACCCCGCTGGAGGGGGTCGGGCTGACGGGCAGTGTCATCGGCTGTGGGACCGGGGGGCTGCCTCATGACCCGGGCGTGGCAGGCCACACAGGCTCCCAGGACGGGGGCTTCCCCAGAATGGGGGCCCCAGCAAGCGCCCAGCACCGGGTGCGGCCGCGACAAGAGGCTCTGCTCTGCCGTCTCGGACTCGTGGGCCTTCCAGAGAGAAAGAAACATAGCAAGAGGAATGGCATCTTTCAGACAAAGTTACGACATATTAGGAATCTCAGTACATGCCACAGGGGCCTGTGAAATGTGTCACACGTGTCCCCTCTAACAGACACACTAACAGGCTTAGCCTCGGTGGGACCCGGACTCGCAGAAGGACGCGTCAGATCTTACAAGGTAATTCAGCTCAGACGGCAAAGGCGACCTGAGAAGCACTAGAAGCGAAGCAGAGTCACCTTCTGAAACCCCGCAGTGGGTAGACTGAAGCTCTGTCTCCTCACGCAGCTCCTACCCTGGTTTCCAAAGCAAAGTCTAGCGTTATTCTGAAATCGTCTAGAGGACACGTCAGGACTCAGACCTTCAGAAATTGTCCTGATGTTCAAGGGTGGGGGAGAGCCTGAGCGAACGGTTGGCCGAGGAGCCCAGTTTACTGTGGGACTGACTTCACGGTGGACCGCCGAGGGCGCAAGAACCCAGGCCAAGCACATCCAAAATCAGGGGCTCATGATATCGTGGCTAAAAGGCTTTGAAATGTCCCCAGATTCTCTGCCTTTTCGACACAGGAAAGCCCGCACTCACCTGAGCCGTGTCTTCCCGTCACGTCGTGTGCTCACCACGTCCGCACCCCCCCTTACCCCAGACCTGGAGGCTCAGAACGAAAGGAAAACCCCAGACCTTCCCGCAGAGACCTCTAAGGTCTAACCGCAGTTGCAGAGAGCGACAGGTGGACACGGGGACCATGGGGACACAGGGACTCTTTATAGGCCCCAGAGACCATGGGGGCCCCAAGATAGAATTGTGGGGACGCGGGTCTGTAGTATGGGGGCTCAGGGACTGTGGGGACCCCAGGACTGGAGCTTCTTTAAAACCCCACAACCTTAGAGCGTCAGCAGTCACAGCTACACTAAGGAAAAGAATGTCCTTCACGAAACCGTCAGCCCCCAAAGGCCTGTCTGAGGCCTGGGCGGTCCTCCGAAATCCGGGCTGCCCTGAGTCCCAAGCACGTGGTCCCTCCCAACCTGGGGGTCCCCACAGTAGAGATTGTTCCGGACACGGCTGGTGTAAATGGGCTGAGGCTCCCGGCAGCAAACGCCGTCCGGGGGGCAGAGTTGGCAGCTGCGGGGGTACCGTGTGGGAAGGGGCCCTGGTGCAGGGTCCCGAGATCCAGTGATCGGCACCTGTTTGCGGGCCCGGGTGACGCAGACTGTGGCTGAGGTGAGACCAGGCAGAATCAGGGTTAGCTCATTGCACATGCATTACAGAGTAAACCGGACCTTGCGGGACAAACATTCCGGGGGTGGGGGGCACTGGCCATGCATGCCCTGAGGGGCCTCCACATGCTCCCAGCAGGGCGCCCGCATGCTACTGGCCATCCTGCCCACTCCCAGAGGACAGGGACAGCATCAGCCTGGATGACAGGGAGGGGAGGGCACGCTCCCAGGGAGCCATGGGCGGGGGCGCGGGGCGTGGCTTTTGACACGAGACTGTCCATGGTCTGTCCCTGCATGGAGCTCAGCCACCGGACCTGGAGGCCTGACCCACTCCAAGCCTGGACTCGACACCTTCACCCCTGCCCCGAGGAGCTGGCCGGAGACGCTGCCCGCTGAGAGCACTCCTGGAGGGGCCAACCCTAAAGGGCCTCCCCTGCCACCCAGGCCCAGGGTGCAGAGCCCAGATTGGCGGAAGGGACAGGGAGGGGCCCGACTGCCCCGCGTTCCTGCTCCTTTTGCACTCGCAGCACCAGGTGGAGGGAAATCCATGCTGAGCGAGTTCTCAGAGAGGGGATGCCAGGGCTGTGACCCCCGCGGCACCCTGACGCCCTTCACCACCGGGGCCGAGGCCTGGAGACACCGGTGGGGACCCCGCATGCCCGCCCAGCTGCCCCACGTTCTGCTGGGAAAGGAAGAGACAACCTAAGTCATAAAATGCACAAGGACCAAACCGTTGGAGAAGCGCCGTGAGACTTTCTGAGTCCAGAACCGGGAAGGGGTCCCCCAGCCCCGGCACAGGCCCCAGGCATCCGCCCAGGAAAGCTCGACGCGGCCCAGTCCCTGGAGGGAAAGCGTTCCAAGCTCACCGCCTGTGGCCGCAACATCCGTCCGCAGGGAGTCGTGTGTTCAGACAAGAGACGGGGTGTCGGGTCAGCAGTCTGGGGGATGAGAACACACGGAGCGGCCGACCCGGGAACCGCACCCGGCGCTCGGCAGCGGCGCGCAGGCCCCGGAGAAAGGAGTCATGATCGCCAAAGCGTCTGAGCTGTTATTGTATAAATAAGGGATTTCCAGGAACTGGCTCCTTCCTCTGAAGCAGCTGCGCAGACTTGCCAACGCGACGGGAAAGCCTGGTCCGGAGACTCGTCACGCACGGCAACAGGCCGCAGCGTTTCCAGAAATTCAACCTGAAATCTCCCACCGCCCTGCTCCGGTCGGCTCGTCATAAATACCGGGTCTCGCCGGGACACAAAGGCAACGGAGCATGTTAAGCCTTGTGCGGGGGCGGCGGGGGCTTCTGCTGACTCACGCGCACAGTCGACAGGGCGCTGCGTGCTAGAAGGGGCTGAGGTCCCAGCGCCCCTGCTTCGCCGTCCCCCGCCGCAGGGTCCGCGCTGTAGCCCGTGGTTCTCGCCGCCCGGCCCCTTACGAGCACGCGGGGGGCAGAGAGACAAACGGGCTGGTTCCTGCGGCTTCCCACGCCTGGCGAGAGTGAACCCTGTACGGAGGATGCGGGACCAGCCGAGGGAGACGACCGGCGGCTCCTGCTGGGGAGCACAGCAGCCCCCGGCTCAGAACCGCGCCCCGGAGGGCGGCTCGCACGCGCACACCCCAGCACGGCCTCTCCTCGGTTCTGACTCCTGCAGAAAGTTCTGACGCAATAATCCTCACCTGGAGACGGCCCCGCGGCCGAGCATGGAGGGGGTGGGGGGAGCTGGAGCGCAGGAGGGCAGGCGTGGGGTCACTCACCCTCCACACGACGCCCCGTGGGCTCCTGGTGTCTCCCTCCACCTCTCCCGCGCGCCCTCCACCGCCCACCGCCCAGACCCCAGGTCCTCTTGCTGCCTGTCCTTCCAGGGGGTCTCGGGTGAGAGTGGCCCTAAGCCGTGCATCTGCGTGGAGAGAGGACTGTGTGGGGACAGGTCCCCTCACCCCAGGCCCAGCCCGCACCCCGTTTCCGGCCAGAGCGCTGGGGGCCCAGGGCACTCCCATCAGCTGGGCTGCACCTGGCGGGCGCCTTCCCACGTGGCCGGCACTGACGGGTTTTCACTGTTAGACCCTCCGGTGGGTGTGAAGTGCCCTCCTGTTCATGTCAGTTTGCAGCTCCCTAGTGAGTAATCGGGTCGGGCGCTTTTCCTACACTTACCGGCCATCTGGACCCTCTGATGGGAGAGCCCAGAGGCTTTCCTGAGGGCGAGCTGGGTCTGGCTTTTTCTCGGGTCGGTACCATCTTCCAGGAAGGAGCTACTCGCTGCAGGGACCGCCTCCCCCACTCACGTGGACCCGTGCCTCCCGCGCCACACCACGGCCGCCGGCCTCATGCGCCCCCACCCCCACCGTGGCTCCCGAGGTCAGGGGAGTCCAGCGCGTCAGGAACTGAGGCTCCTTCCAGAGTCTTGAATCATGGGAACTTTCTGTCTCTGCAAAAAAGGGACTTGGAGAAGCAACTTGCAGAACACATTTTTCTTAAAGTGCAGGGAGGTGTTCAACAGAGGAGCCCCGGGGAAGGGAGATGAGCCCGAGACGTACCCTCCTCCACTCGAGGACCGACGCAGGGCTCACCCCCGGGTCCTTGCCTGGCTCGGGGAAGCTGCGCCTGGGAGGCAGAGGACCGCAGGCCTCCTGTCCAGGGTCCTTCCGGAAGCTTCCATCCCACAGCAATGGGGGATACGTAGCATTCCTTGCAGCCGGCAGGCCTACGAGGGCCCGAGTCAGCTGGGAGGGCATAGTAACTGGGAGAATTAGCATGAAACCCCAAACTGCTTCAACGCACGGATGCTTTCCCAGTCGCTCGAGGTGGTTTCCACAGACCGGCCCCTACAGGCCTGCAGCTTCAATGCACCAGAGGCTTCAGGGCCCCGGGCACGCTTGACGCAACAGAGAGGCACGTCCCACCTCCGTGCGCGCCTCCAGATCGTGCGCGGAGAGGGGTAATCCCCCCACCGTCACCGACTCCTGCGTGGGCGCGGCCGACAAGTGTCTGCACAGCCTGTCCACTTCTGCTGCTGCGCCCCGCGCGCCCGGAGCTTCCCCCCGCACCTTCCTTCCCTGGCATCCTGGGCGAGGGCACCCGTTTGCAGAAGCTTCCAGGGATCACAGCCGGAGATCCTTCAGAGAGCAAACCTCGGAGAGTGGGGCTGCCCGGGGCCGCACTGCGGAGTGTCGGGGGAACCTCGTCGCCGCAAACCAAGAATCCGGAGGACCAGGTCACATCAACAGCGGTGCTGGGGAAGATGTTTGTCCGAGATCGTCTTGTTTGCTCGCGTGAGCCGTCTCATGGAGCCCTACGTCTTTCTCTCACAAAGTGGATTTAGCGTCTCTGCAAGCAAACTGACCGACCAGAATTAGGTAATTGGGAAAATACAGTCCGTCAACGCAGTGGGATATTTCCCAAGTTTACAACCGTCGTTGGAGGGACTTACGGAGTCACACGTGCACGCACACGCACACACACACGCACACACCCCATCCAGACAAGAAAGTGCGTCTGTCCTCGGAGCCAGTCTCAGAGCCCCCGTCCTCCTTGTCCGGACGACGTGAGAATGTCCGGGTCCCTCAGAGCCGCCCACGGCAGAGAGAAGCGCGGTTTCTGGCGTTGAGAAGGGCTTGGGAGGCTGCTGGGAGGTTCTCGGGAGCTGAACCAGCACTGGCTTTGGAACAAGAGCCGCGAACAACCTGGCTCGTGTGTTAGTCCTTTGGATGACGGCGGAGACCTATTTGGTTTCTGGTTACAACACCTCTTACAATGGCGTGACACCTCGGGGAGAGGACGCACTGCTACACGGGTCCCACAGTACCCCAAACGCAAGCATTTGGATCCTGATGCTGTCCCAGGGCTGTGGCGCCCTGGAGCGGGGGGTTCCCTGCGGTCAGGGGCGGCTGAAGGCCCCAGGACTCTGCACACGGGCTGGTTCCTGACCCAGAGCTGCCGCCTGAAGCCTCACCTGGACCCTCATCGTGGGCAAGCAGAGATGGACCTTCACAGGGGCTGCGCGACGCCGGTCAGGCCCCAAAGCCCAAGCCGGCGAGGACCAAAGACAGGAGCACAGGGTCTGGACGGTGCTGGCACCAGTCCGCATCCCTGATCAGAACTCCCGTCACGTGGGAAGCGGGGAGAGCTCGGCGTCTGGGCTATTTCTCCGTGTTGGCGGCCCAGCCCCACGTGTCCCCAAAATGCTTCCCAGTGCAGGGACATCGAGGGCCCGCGTCACGGCATGACCATGCACTCCAGACACGTCTTCGGAGATTCGAGTTTCTACCTTACACCTCACGGGACAGATTTGCACCTTAGACAGTCTCACGTCTGCGCGGTGTCCAGGCAGGAGCTGGACGTTCGACACTGACACAGCCCATGGTTTGCTCACCCCCAGAGGCCTCTTGGGAGGAACTAATAAGCCCATTCTTACAAATACAGGGAAGTGCCGTTGGGGCTACAGGGTGCTGGTAAGTCTCGGGGCTGGGACCGGGCTTGCCCCCACCTGGTGACGGCAGACGCGTGACGGTCGGTGCCGTAGCCCGAGGGGCACGCAGGGCAGTGGGGCTCCGTAGGGCTTACCCCGCTGCTCTGGGCCTTGGTCAATTTTTAAGACGTGTGTGAACTGTAAAAGACCCCCGAGGAGTAAATCAAAGCTTCCTGAGTTTTAATCATTCCCTGGGAGAACGCAGTGTGCCCTGGGAGGGAGGTCACTGAAGGTTAAGAAGAAGCAGGGAAAAGCCCTCCTGGGGATTGCAGATGTTGTAAATAAACATTCTAGAAGTCAAAGATCCCGAAAGCAGCCGTATGCCTGCACCTGGGGACCAATTAGCCTTTTCCTGTGCAGTTTGTTCAGCGGGACGCGGCCGCTCCCGACCTCATGCAGGCGGGGACACGGGGCTACCGCGCGGGGCCCGGCCCCAGACCACGCGGGGTCACACCGACTGCTTTCTCAAGAGTGAGCCTCCTTGAAGACGACGGAAAAGGAGGATTTTAAAAAGGAAGCTTTGATGTTTTGGGGAGAAAGACTCCCGACCGTAGGGTAATTTCTTCGAGTTCAGCCTTCACGTCCTGTGTTAGAAGACATGAACATCCCGTCTGAAGTGCCTTGTGCTGCGGGGGCCGCGGCGGTTTCTACTCCCTGAGCCTCCTGCCCCCCCAGCTGGGCGGCGATTCAGGCCCCTGCTGTGCCTCCAGCGCGGCAGCAGCTCCACCGCGGCCGGCGTCCTGTCCCGGCATCTCTGCCTCTCCCGCCCCAGCCGTAGCCGCGGTCCCGATGTTCCGGGCGGCGGGAGCGTCCCCTCACCACCCGCCAGCTCCTACGGGGCGGCCCTTCCCAGGCCCGAGAGCCTGCACCCCTGGTGACCTGAGGGTTCCCGGCGCTGACCTGCAGAGCTCCGAGGTCCGTGCTGTGTTCACGTGTCCCGTGGAGCTCCCCAGACCCAGGAGGAAAAACAGCAGGTCTGTGCAAACACTGTCCCTGTTTTTGGAGTTTTACTACCTGTAAATTAGAGCCATAGGCCCTTCCTCATCTCAAGATGTTTTCATAAACGTCCCTAAGAACATGGAATTATTTAGTGTTTTCCAGTGTAAGTAGAAACAGTGAACTCAAGTGTCCAGTGGAGACGGTTTTGCAGCACTTGCATGAAGACAAAATCCGCGTCTACGCAGGAGCTAAGAGCAGACCAGGGCACGGCCTCCGCAGGTGTGTCTGTGGACAAGGACATCCCGCTGAGCCCACAGCCCCTTGGAACACCTTCCAGCAAGGCCTGTAGCCGTGAGCACAGCAGCCCCAGGCTCCAAGAGCCCCCGGCCCCTCCCGGAGACCCGGCCCCCAGGACCTCCTCCTGCTGACGGCCTGTGCTTGCCCCCCACCCCCAGCACAGGCTCAGGTGACAGGCCTGGCCCCCTCGCCGATGCGTCTTCCTCAGTGGGGGGGTGGGTTGCGCAGAACCACGGGGCCGTCTGGCTGCGGTGGGGGAGGCGCCGCTGAGGGCTGGTCCCCAGAGCCGCATCCCGATGTGCGTCTAAGCTGCCAGAGGACAGGCCCGTCCAGAGCGAAGGGGAGGAAGAGAGTCTGTCAGGATCGACGACGGGTCCCCACTGCGGGGACAGATGCCCAGGAGGGAAGCACAGCCCGCAGACGTGGGGACGCAGGCTCCACCCTGCTCGGCCTGGGGGTCTCCCCCCGCGATGATGGCCTCCCCCTCCTGCCCCTCCTGCCCCTCCTCCCCTCTCCCCACGACAGCGCCACACTCTGCCGTCCACCCGGCCGAACAAGGGCGTCCTCCGCCCAAGGACGGCTTTCCCGCTTCTCGGGGCAGAGACTCTGGAGAGAACCTGGCTGAGATGAGTGACTGGCGGCCGGGCGGCCGGGGGGGCAGGACCTCACTCAGCGCGTCCAACGCCACTGCACGCGGCTGTCTGGGACAAGAGACTCTGGGGAGGGGGTGACGCAGATACCGAAATGTCGGACAGACAGATGCCTCGGCGAGGCGCTCTCCACTGTCAGACTTGTTCAGAGCAGAGGAGTCCGTTTAAACGTGTAAAACATCATAAGATAGAGTCCCAACCCGCTGAGACGGGGCGAGAACTCAATGGTCTCAGCTGACCCCCCTCTGCCCCCCGGGACAGGGGCCACAGCGGACGAGCATTGCCCCCGGGAGGGAGTCCCGCCCCAACGCACAGCCCAGCCGACGGCACGGTGCTCCCCACTGCCGGCCTGCGGGGACTTTCGGCTTTCCGCTCAGTTGTGCATTTAGGACTTCTCAGACGAAAATCGCAATTCTGTTTTTTTAAATCATCAATAAAAGTTAACAAAGTACGAATATGGAATTGGGACGGGTAGCGTCGCGCTGAGCCGGGGGACGCCCCCATGGCCCGTGAAAGATCGGTGTGTGGGTGAGGATGTTTCCGGAAAGATTCGTGCTGGAGCCGCTCGTCCGGTGCTTCGAGGGGCCAAATAGAGCAAAAGACAGAGGAGGGGCGAAGTCTGTCTGTCCACTTCTGCCTGCAGACATCAGCGCTCTGACCACCCGGCCTCCCGGCTCAGACCAGCACAGACCCCGTGTCCCCCCGTCCTCGGGCCCTGGGGCTGAGCCGGATCCCACCATGGGCAGGAGGGCGGAACAGGGCGCTCCCAGCCTCATAACCGAGGGCCGGTTCCTATGATAAATCTCCTGTGTGTGTCCTTCCATACGTTTCCCCGGGAAATACAAGAGGAGCTCAACGTTGCCCATAACCCTCCAAGACGTACCCACAGACACAACCATGTGTTGGGCCAAAGACCGCGCTGGGAGCAGATGTCCTCAACCGGTCACACGTGACTTTAAAAATGTCGTCTCTCGACGCCTCTGCTCTTGCGTTTCTCTGGGTCTCTCTTTCCCAGCAGAAAGCAGCTCCCGGTTGCGGGAGGGAGTTTGCATTCCCGGCACGGACCGTGCTGTCTCGTGGTGAGTGGGGTCACGCCAGCGGCGTCCTCGAGGATGACGTGTGGCACCAAAGCATCCACATCCCCATGCGTGCGGGCAGGACGCGGTGCGTGGGGACGCTCCGAGCGTGACGGCTCTGTTATTCGGGGTTTAGAGAGCGTGGCCCGAAGACGACACACCTGCTCCACTTAGTAACACACATCCGCCCTGCGTAGCACACACCTGCCCCCAGCACACACCTGCTCCCCAGCACACCCGTGTCCCGGGGCAGATGCTCGATTAGTGGTAACAGAACAAGTGCATTAATAAGATAATGAAATTATGTTCAAACATACGTAGTAGCTCCATAAATAGTCAGGCCGGTTGAGATCCGAGGGGTGAGCAGCCGGCTTCGTTCTACACGTGGTGTCCGCGTGTGCTCCTCCGTACGCCGACTCCACTGAGGAGAAAACAATGTGAGAACCTTCTCCAGCAGGTACCATCCCTCCAAACGTCCCCACAGAGCCTCGGGCAAAGCGGCTTCTTCTCATGGAAGCTAGCTGGAAATCAGTAAGCTTTGAGGGGCAGGGCCTGGCCGGGCACACGGCCGGTGTGCGGCTGAGCCGAGGTCAGCAGGGCGGAGGGTGGCCCGGCACGTGGGGTCATCGCCCACGGACAGACAGCAGTGGCACGGCTGACGGCCGCGGGGCCACTGACAGCAGGCACTCGGGCCACTGCCGGTCTCAGGGACCCACTCGGCTCTGGGCCAGCAGACCCCACGCAGGCCTGTTTGAGTTCTTTCAAAGAAAGCTGAGATCATGGCTGCCCTCGAGCCCCAGGCCGTGTGAGGCCCCAACGGTAGCGATACAAGGAGGTTCTTCTGCCTCCGTCTCCTGCTTCACCGAGTTACTTCCTGAGTAGCAGAACGTGCTTCAAACTTGATATTTATAACACAAAATACACTCGACACACGTTATTTGCGGTAACTACTGGCACGACCCTGGACGAGCAGGGGCGCCGGCCTCCGAGGGTACAGGGAGTGGCTTCTCGGCCGGCGACGGCGTTTAGGGCTGGGGTCATCACGTGCCTGCGGTCCTCGGGCGGCGCTGGGACACGGTGCGCAGAACCCACGTGCAGGGTCCGATTGCCGCCCGCAGCTGCCAGGGGTCTCTGCGAGGGCCTGGCCGTGGCCGCCGTCCACCGGGAGCTCCGCAGCTGCCCGAACGGGAGCAGCTCTGGCCGGTCCTTGGTGTCCTCGAATGTGCGGTGACTTCTCGAAGTGTAACACTGGCGGCTGGGCCGTGACCCCGGCACCGATGTGGACGACCGGACAGAGCCGCGGTCCAGAGTTAACTTCCTGACTTTGCCCAGAAGCAGGCCACGTGGGGACCGTCTCGCCTCCTGCCCCGTCCTGCATTTGGCCGGGGAGGCCAGGACCTCTCCTTCCTCTGAGAGCCATTGAGGGGGACCAGACACCCCCTTGAACAGATGACACAGAGGGTGTCATGGACAGTGGGTAGGAAATGGAGACCGGTCTTTCTGGCACCACGGCCTCAACCTCTGAACGCGGTTAGAGCTCTGACCACCGAGGCAGAAGTTGCTCTGGTCTCAACCGTTCTACTGTCTTGGCAAATGCAGGACTCGAAAAGTGACCCGGGTCGTACCTGCCGGAGGATCCTGGATTTCCGGACCGGCACCAACATTCCAGGGATTGATCCTGTTCCCGGGGACCTCCCAAATCCAGGAGCATATTTGACCCCTTCGGAGACATCCTTTCACAGGAATGAATGAAGAAATCTCAGTGTCTGCGAACAGACCTCGTGGCGTGGAACGTCTTACTCCACACTCACGCCGAGAGATGCCACAGGGCCCGTCACGGGTCACACTCTGCTCCAGGCTCACGACACACCTGCGGGCACATTCAACACACACCTGACCCCCTTTCTCACTGAGCGTGAGCTCCTGCGCGATGGCACCTGCGGACTTGTAGCGGAAGCCCTGGCGACGAGCAGACGGTCGGGTCTGTGCCGAGAACGAGCATCTCCCTCGTGGCGGTCGGTGCCACTGGGAGACAACGCAGACTGCCCCGGCATCCAGTCGTGGGGGCGACCCTCCATCACAGGAGACTCCCTGAAGCTCAGTTTTGTCCTCTGTGAAGACTGCACCGGGTCTGCATGTGACCTGCAGGTCACAGGGACCGGAAGGCCCCCCCCCCCCACCGCGAGGCCCGCGTCCTCGTTTCTAGGCTTGCAGAGGGCGCCTAAACACAGCGCACACGGCGGCTGCCAGCGTCCTCCCGCAGCCATGCCTGCCACGGGAGCGCCCGCTCCACAGAGGGGTGCGTCCTGGGTCTGTGGGTGCTCTGAGCCGATGAGCGGTGCCCTGGGCCCTGCCGTCCGGTGTGCCGTCCTCTGCCTGCCTGCAGGAAAGCCCCGTGTGTCCGCAAGGCTGCAGATGGCATTCAGCGGTCCGGGGCCAGCGGGACCACCGGTCTGGTCAGCAGTGTCGCCCACCCCGCAATGGTACAGGGCTTTACGGGGAGCCGTGTGGGGCACGCTGGGCTCCATCCGTGGAGACAGTGAAAATTCTGCTCCCTTCCAGCTGTGTTTTTCTAAAAAGCACCTCCCTGCCCCTCGGTTACCTGGTGACTCAGCGTCCTGGGACGTGCCTTTGCCAGCTCACAGAAAGTGTTGGCAGGTGCTTTCTCACGCAGGTGAGCCTGACCCCGGCCTGCCTCTCGGTTCAGGCTTTTTTGTGTGTGAATTGGGTTCATGTTATCCTTTTATGAGTCACGCGCTTCTGCTCAGAGCCCTGCAGCTTTGAAGAGCCCCGAGTAGGCTCAGCCCCAGGGCTTGTACTGTTCGAGCTTGGGCAAGGGACAGGGACGCTTTTGTTTTCAAGCTTGGCTACGAGTTTCAAGCAGCACAAACCACTCTCCCCTGTCGGCAGCCCTGCAGGCCGGTGAGGCGGGACATCCCAAAGCTGTGGGGAAACCCGCGGAGCTGCGGATCGGCCCAGATGGGGACGGGCTGAAGGACGGCAGGAACGGGCCTGCGCTTGTCCTCTGCGCCCGCCCCTCCTGGGCCTGGGCGAGGCTTCGGGGGACGGAATGGGGTAACTTCTGGCTCATCAGGAGTCACCCCATAAGCCAGCACTGCTGAGCACACACACGGCGGTCCTCATTCCCGAAGCCCAGCCTGCAACGCAAGCCCCAGAGCAGCGGGGGCCTCAGAGCCGGGAGTCACCGTCTAGAAGGTCCTGCCACGTGACACGCAAAGCGGTTTTATGCCGCGGTCGTGCAGCGTGTGTGCCTGCCTCGTCACCTCTCCTGGATCAAGAATACCACCTGCTCGTCTAGAACACACCGTCCGTCTCCCCGGAGTCAGAAGCGCGGCTGTGGGTGTCTTGGGGCAGACAGCGCCCGCACTCACTGTGTCCCGAAGATCGCTCCGAACCTGGAACCGACTAAGCCCTACTCCAACCTCACTCAGCCGAGCAACTTAAGCTTTTGTGCAAAGTCAACCTCAGGGGACACAGTCACAGCAACGGGGCAGTTGATATCTAGGGGGTGGGGCGGGGGTAGGAAGTGGACAGGGTGACAGCGCTGGGTCCTTGGAAGGGAGGGACAGGGGAACGGGTGTCCCCCCTCGGGGGCGAGGACAAGGGCCCCACAGGGCTGCCCTGCTTTCCGCCAAGGGGGGCCTTTTTTGGTCAGGGAAAGCAGTTAGACTCTCAGCTTCACCTCCTAGAAGCCGGGGAGGCCCCTATTCGGGCAACCCCTGCTGCCTCGGGGGAAACTGTCGCCCATTCAGTTTCTATCTTTCTCATTCACGCCGTCGTCTTCATGGAGTTGACGGGGACGGAGGGTAAGGCTGGGCCGAGGGAGACGCAGGAAGCTGCCTCGCGATGAAGCTTCTGCTCTGGGCGGGGGACGGCAGGGACCTTGGCGGTGGCCATCCCCGGGGAGGTGAGGGCCTGCCCCATCTCCCTCCCAGGCTACCCCACCGGCTCACTCCTTTCCTGCGCCCGTGTCCCTCCGTGCCTGGCACTCGGTCTTCCAAGTGATTCCTTCCTGCCCCACAGCCGTTCGCACGGCCGGGGTTTGTATCTGGAGGCAGTGCTGGGGCAGGACTCGGCCCCCGGCTCCCAGGCAGGGGAGGAAGGTGACCTGCGTGACCGTGGGCAGAGGCAGGTCTCACAGCCAGTTGCGCGTGTGGCCAGGAAAGGCAGCGGTTGACCCGGCACTACTCCCCCGATGCGCTTTCCCGGTCTCTGCATGAGCTGGGGCACGCCGACCTTGACCCTCGTCCTCCACACCCCAGGGCAGCGTTTCACCCCGCCCCCCCAGACTGCTCCAGGATGCAGGGGAGGGGCTGCGGACAGCAGGGAAGGCCAGCCTGCATGGGAGGGGGAGGGGGAGGAAGGCCGCCGGTGGGGGGAGGGGCTGCCTTCCTACGTCCAGTGTAGACAGCTGGAGAACGAGGGCTCCACAGCAGGAGGGGTCTGGGGACCTGGAGCCAGCCCTGGCTGACGTGAAGGGCCCCCCAGATTCCCTCCAACTGCTTGTTCCCCACAGGCAACGGACAGATCACAGGGCCCCACGCCCACCCTCTAGGCTGAGCTCCCACACCCGGGACCTGGGAACTCCTGTCCAAATGGCCCCAGACGCCATGCTTGGGCTGCTCTGCCCAGCCACGAAGGCCCCCTATGGGTCACTCCCTCTTGACTAGAGCCTCCTCCCACACCCACAGCAACGGGGGATGCCGGCGAGTCCTTGGTAAAGGGACCCACCCCCCATGGTGTCTCCTCCCCATGTGCCTCCAGTGAAAGGCCAGTAAAACGCATCTACAAGTCCAAGTCAGCGGAGCCCAAACGCCCGGAGAGGCGGCCGCCCGCCTGACAGAGCGGCCCGGAGCCCTTGGTGAAGGCAGGATCCTCCTGCCCCGAGTCCTGGGCCCTCACAGTGGGTGGTCGTTGACAGTCCCCGTAGGGGTGGGTCACCAGCCTCCCAGAAGGCAGTGCGGAGATGGCCGGGGGGCAGCAGGGCAGGTGGGGGCGCGGGACGCGGCGGCGGGCTCAGCGCGGTCCGTAGAGCGCCACCCGCCAAGGCCGATGGGCACGGCCCCTTTAACGCGTGTCCAGTACTTTGGAAACAAGGACCCCGCATGCGAATTTCCCGGTTCACTTTGTGTCCTACTGTTTCGTGTTTTGCCTAAGAAATTACCAATGCAGGTAACATCACAGAGAGCCCACGCCGGGGTCGGAACCGGTAGCGGCTAGGATTAGAGACTCGGGTGCAGGCTTAGTGGCTCACGGACGACAATGTAGGCCATTGTGTATAGGTTGGTCTCATGTGTTAAATTAAGAATAGGGTCAAGAAGAAGATTGTAGACTCAAAATTCATTCTTAGTGTTGGGGGGAAAGTGCAGTTGCCTTTACATGCCGTTCACACGGCTGGCAAGCCCTGAATAAGTCAGGGTACCGTGAGCGGATGCAAAGCTATGATTTGGTCTAGAAATGCTCAGCATTTCAGAGATTCTGGTTTTCTGGATGTTAGCGAAATGGACCTGCTTGTGAAACTGTTTTTTTGTTCCAAGGACCCCTCGGTAGCCTGATCCTCAGGGGGACGGGAGAAAACCAGGCTTAACTCCCTCTCAGTAGATGCCAATTTCTAGCACATTCAGTCATATAAACCCATTTCTTTCCTCGACTCTCCGACACTTCAAGCCAAAATAGGTGTGAGGGCAGGGTAACGAGTGTGGAGAGACACAATCACTCCCGCTGCCAGCTGCGAAACCGTCCGTTTCTGGGCTCATGGGCTCCGTCCTCAGTCATCGCCTGGAGAGGCTCGAATCCAAGCCCCGGACGCTGGCACTCCACGGGGGAGGGGAGAGGAGCCCCGTCGTGTGCAGACGCCCGCGCAGGTCCCGGCCAGAGAGCCCCCCTGGGCCCACGTTCCGCCGTCCAGGAAGCGACCCCCAGGGGCAGCTCGGGGACATGTCAGTTACCGAGGGAGGAACCTGAGGAAAAATAAGTTCCTTTGAAAGGTGGACACAGCGATGACCACAGGCACACGCAGTCCGCGCGCGAGAGACAGCAAGGAGCCCCGGCCCCACGAGGACCCGCTCTGAGTCTGCTGCCTTCTTCCCGCCAGTCAAGCACGGGTCAGCGGCCGCCCAGCCGGCCCTCTCTCGTCCACCTTCTCCAGAACTCTTTTAAAACCAAATGCTTAAATGGCCAATTGGAGAGGGCGAGGTGTGAACGTGCCTTTCTTCCTCGCTCTGAAGACTGAGCTTGGCGAGCTGATTCCAGAGAAGGTGGAGACTTGGGTCAGCGTGGGAAGTAGGAGTTTGGGGCTCGGTGTCAGCGTCCCAGAACGGACGCCCCAGAACATCCCTGCAGGGGTCTCCCGCTGGGCTCTTTCCTGCAGGACATTTCAGCTCATGACCAAAACACTAGCAACAGCCCCTAATTTCTACCATTCTGGGTTTTATGAGAATACCGCATAAGCTTCTCGCCGTTTAACCCACTGCATTAACGGACACGCATCTGTGCTTTCGGCAGTGAGGGTGGTCGTGAGGACCCCCGTGGCACAGATCACGGTTTAGCTGTGCACGTTCAGATGCCCAGAAGTTCCTCTAGCTTCACCGAATGTGCACGGGTGGGCCTTGCGTTTGGGTTGCACGAGCATGGAAGGGAAGGCAGGGCGTGGAATCCTCCAGAGAGCGCTGGCTGGACAGAGTTCGGCTCGCGCTAGAGGTTAGCCCCAGAGCCGGCCTGTCCGCCTCCTCATCGCCCAGCAGAGCCCACCCGGAGCCTTCTGTGGTGCCGTCCTCCGCAGACGACCTGCCGCCTGCCCTCCCCTCCACCTGGCACAAGTCTCGGTGTAACGGACAGTTAAAGTCACGTCAGCACCAGGTGTGCACGGTAGACGCAAGGATCACAGACAAGTCTAGCTACCGTCTGTCACCACACACGGCTACAAATACAAACCAGAAATCCAAGAGGAGCATTTCCAGCCTCAAGCTGGGCGTGAACTTCTGGGGACGCTTTGCCGTCCTAGGAGGCTGGGGGGCAGGTTCAAGTAGTCCCTTGCCAGTCCCCAGTCTGCTGTAGACCATGGGGTACCCAGCCCCTGCAGGGCACCCACGAGGGCACGGCTATTTCCATCATGGCACTGGGAGGCTCCTGACTGTGTGGACGATCGCGGGTGATTGGGGCACCCAGCGGCCCCGGCCCAGTGCTGTCCACCACCACCTCTTGCAGGAAACGTGAAAACCAGCTCCCCTGAAGGACGTCCCTCCTGACGCAGAGCCTCGTTCGACCCCGGGTGTGCACGTCGTTCTGACTTCCCGTGGGACGAGAACAGCCTCAGCGGCCACACGTCACAGTGACCGCCGACCTCAGGACGGGCTCCCACCTGCCCTTGGGGCCATGAGCTGAACGGCCCACTTCGGCTCTTCTTTCCACGGACAGTTCTTACTGGACGAATGACTGAGTCAGACGATGCTGTTCCACTTGAGGGTTAGGGTTAAGGCACCCGCTCTAGTGCTGAGGAGTAAGCTGGAGATTTCGGGTAAAAACTAGAATTTTGAAACAGCTTCATCCGCCACTGTGAATGTGATAGTTTCACAATATTTAAAGACTTTCTGGAGACACAGGGGTGATAAACAGATGTGATTTGGGGAAAGCGTAACAGGAAAGTGGAAATAAATGCAGACGCCACAACCGAGAAAACTGCCGTGTCTATGCCCAGCTCGCGGTAGGGGGGACTCGGCTGCCGGCACCCAGACAGTGGGCAGAGACGCAAGGGCAGACGGAGGACAGGACAGCCACGGGGGAGGCCTGGGACCGGGGAAGCAGGAGGGGTCACGAGGAACAGGGCATCCTGTACGGTCAGGCAGGGGACACACTGGGCTTTCTCTGGTCGCCCCTAAGTTGGAACGTCCGGGCAGAGACGAGGGCCGCCATCGTCCCCTGGCCTGGCCGTGTGGGGCCACGTTCCCGGGCCACGTTTGACCTCCGGACCATCACTGCAGATTGGGGTCTGGCTTCCTGCACGTCTGATCTGCAGCAGGCCAGCTGCCCGGCCACTCACGGTTGGCTCTGCGGGGGCATCTGGGCCGGCTGCTGCGGCAGCATCTCGGCCCGACAGCCGGTGCAGTCTGGCCACCAGCCATTTCTGTACGCGGTCTCTCAAAAGTAGCAACGTGGGAAAACCCAGTAAACCAATATTTGCCAAGACTAATGCATGAGATTGCAAGATTGGGCACGGGCAGAGTACAGGACTCAGAAATGATGCTCGACACGAGGCAGCTTGACAAGTTCACTGATCAGGTCGCAGACTACATTTCTGTTTGTCTTTAAGAAATGACAACTTGTCGCTCTTCTGTGTGGATTAAAAGAAAAACACCTGTGATCATCCAAAAAGGCCGTTAGCATGTCCCTCTGTGTGCATGTGTGCCTGACCTCTGCCCGCGTCCCGCAGACAGCCCACGGGGATGGACGGGGCACAAAAGCAATGGGAGGGGCGCCTGAGGGGTCAGTGGGTTAAAGCCTCTGCCTTCGGCTCAGGTCATGATCTCAGGGTCCTGGGATCGAGCCCCGCATCGGGCTCTCTGCTTAGTGGGGAGCCTGCTTCCTCCTCTCTCTCTCTCTGCCTGCCTCTCTGCCTACTTGTGATCTCTGTCTGTCAAATAAATCAATAAAATCTTTAAAAAAAAAAAAAAAAAAAAAAAAAGAAGCGACAGGAGAGCCCGGCCGCCCACTGTTAAGCCAGACAGAGGTTTACACAGACGTCTTCTCACTAATCTCTTTTCTCTTTTGGAAAACACGGTTAACTTTAATAAAAATACACTATTTATGGTAATGCATGTGCATTTATCATTTAAATGAATTGCAATATATATTAATAGATGTCTAACTTCTGACACAGTAAACACAGACGTGAGCTTCACACCCACTGAAGCCCTCGGGGCGCTCGACAGTGTCCACACCCCCTGGGCGATTTTCGGAGGACAGCCATAGCTGAGAACTGCGGCTCCAGAGCACTTTACTGGGGGGTGTGTCCTGTGGGCGAGGCGGCAGAATCGGGGCATCCGTCTTCTGGGACATTCCTGGGTACAAGGGGTTAGAGAACCTCTTGGCCCAGGTAACTTGTGGACTCCACGGCCCCAGCGGGCCAAACGAGCTCATGTCCGGGCCCACAGGCTGGGCTCCCTGAGAGCTGCCGCCAGGCCCACCGCCGGGTCCACCGCCGGGTCTGCCCCGGGAAGGTTCTGGCTGGCTCTGGAGGAGTCGGCCAGAGGCAGGAAGGTGGCCGTGAGCACGATGAGGGCGGCGCTGAGGGAGGCCTCCTGACGTGGACCCCGTGACCGGGCTGGAGATGGCGTTTCAGAGACATGGGCCCCTGCCACCACGTGGACCCCGGAGCCACAGCGCGGATGCGTCAGTCCGGTACCTGCACCCTCCCCTCCCCCCACGGTTTGGCAGGTGCGTCCCCTGAGGCTTTAGGTATAATTCCAACTTCTATAGCTTTAACTTTGTCTGACGGGTAAATTCAGGAGAACACGGACACGCTGATTTGTTTAAATGTCGGGAATGTGGAATGTCCCTGTGGCTGGTTGTGGCTCCCAGTGCGGCACCACAAGCCCCATGTGGCTCTTTGAATTCAACTTTAAATTAAGTAAAAGTAGATACAATGAAAAAATCCCATTTCTCCATCTCCAGAGCTCCGGCCGCAGGGTCCACCAGGCCCGCAGCACATGGACTCCTCGTGGGCCGTCCCACGCGGCGAGCACAGCCGGGAGGCACCAGTGCTTTCGCGGATGGGATGCTAACCAACGGCACGGTTGAGACGAATGAGTCTGGGCGCCGACAGCAGCCTCTGTGAAGCCGATGCTCCGGAAGTGGGAAAACAGCAACCAGAGCTGGTCTGCGGCCCCGCTCGCGGCACGCAGTCCGCAGGTGCGTTTCCTCGGTCTCCGTTCACATATACACCTCCTTCTGATGGAGCGCGGCTACACGCGTGCACGCACACACGCACACACGCGTGCACACACACATGCACGCACACACACTGCTGCCTTGTCTCAACCGCAGGACCCCACGCAGATCCCTGACTTTGTGTCCAGCTCAGGCTCTGCGACTCTTCCTGAAGCTCCTGCGGGGTGTGGTGTGGCGTGGGGAGCGCCCCACTTGGGGTGACACAGGGCTGCGTTCCAGTCCCCGCCCTTCGTGGCCACGGGGACTGCGGCCACTGGCTTTGCACAGGCAGGTCTCCCCGTGTCCGTCAGGGCGGCGGCCACAGAGGTTGAATGGGGTTGCGGAGCCGCAGCGGCAGGAGAAGCTCCGCAGTGAGCAGGGTTGAGCCAGGCTGCGGCAAAGACGGGACTCGGCCCCGGCGGTGAGGCCTGATCTCGGTCTGCTCGGACGGCCTCTTCCAGGCCACGGTGGATCTCCGCCGTTCGTTTTCAGGCTTGCCTCGTAGCCGCGCACAGAGCCCGCGCTCCTCTTCCGGCCCCGCGGAGCTGACAGCGGCTACAGCAGCTGGTCTGGAAGTCCGTGAACTTGCTTTCTGAGCCCCAGAGAAAGGATCACGCGCCCCGCACCAGGGCCTTGCTGTGCAGACACACGGAAGTGCAAGGTGAGGAAGAAGCAACCAGGCTTGGTGACCAGGCTTGGTTCAGGCTTTTGGAACCTCGCCAGGAGCCCAGGACCCTCCCGAACCAATGCTTGACCTCAGATGGGAAACAGGCGAATGTTTACAACCTTCTTGGTTCAGCTTCAAAAACTGGGGAAAAGGACATCTTGGGTCCCCCGTGTGGGCTTGCCGGGGGCAGAGGCCGCTCTGGCCTCCACTCTGGGCAGCATCACTGGGACCAGCAGTGCCCAGCAGGACACAGGGCCATACCCTGACCCTCCTTGTCTCCTCCAGAGCGACCCCCTCTGCCAGCCGCAGGTGCAAAGCCCTGGGTTTAGCGCAGGACCCCTACCCTTCCCGAGGCTGGACTTGGAGCCCCAGCACCTTCTCCGGTGCCTACACCTGCCAGTGTTTGCTGGAACGGGGCGTGGGGAGGTCAGGGAGCGGAGGGCTTTGAAGTCCCGGCCCAGCACGATCTGCATCGGGAAAACGTGTGTCCTCAAAGCAAGAGCCAGCGGGGGTGAGTCACGGATGCACTTGTGGTTCTCCTCGCCCGGGCTGCAGCGAGCGCAGGGGTGTGTGTGTGCACGGAGGAGAGCTCGCGGCTTCATCTGCTTTACATGTAAGGACTTGGACACAGCAAATATGGAATTCAAGCCGATGCCAGAACACGATGGAAGGAAATCCACCGGGCCAAGAGCTTTGCAGCAGCGGCAGCAGGAGCCCACGGAGCCAGGGCCACAGGGAAGGGCGGGGCCGGGGGAGGGAGGAGGAGAGGAAGCGAGCGCGGGGACATGGACGGAGACGGCCCTCACCCGTCGGCTCGGTCTGCGGTCGGGCACTGGTGGCTGCCTGTGACCCTGTCCTCGGCGCACGGGGGGCCGTCTCAGGACAGCTGCGGTGAGGGGCGTCCGGGCGTCGTCGGCCGTGGAAGCAGGCCCAGGGTGGCACCACGCGTGTGCTGCCGAGTCCGCGCCTTTGCTGCAAGTTGCCACTGTGATAACACAGCCTTCCCCGGTCTGTCTCGCTAAGACGGGTGACAAAAGTCTGCCAAGATGCCCTTTGGGCACATCGCACAGGCAGTGGTTCCACAGTCACGACCCACCCCTGTCCCCGGGGTCAGCAGAGTCCTTCTGGGGCTCGTGGACAGACAAAAAGGTTTTTCACGTTACGGGAAAATATGAGTCTATAAACTTTTACGAGGAATAGCTATCCATGAATCACTTTTAAATGATGGTTAAGGATTAACAAAATTGGTATAAGAAATAGTTTTATAAAATACAACCATTCCCGGTGTCCATGTTCCCATGTCATGATCCACGGAGGGGATTCACAGCTGGTGGGCGCACAGCTCGGCGGTCTGCGTTGTCCCAGAGCTTCGAGCACACACTCCCTCCCTCCTTCACGCACTCGCGTACGCACGTCACACACATGCACACACATGCACACGCATGCCACACACCAGTGCGCACACCACATGTGTGCACATGCAGATGCACACATGTGCACACACCACACACGTGCACACACACGCACGCTCCAGAGGCAAACACAGGCTGCCCCCGCAATGGTGACCCGCAACACTGCCGAACCACTGGGAAAGCCGGGTGAGAGCTGGGCTCTCTGGCTGCCGAGCTGAAGGCAGGGGCGCCGCCGGAGGGTCCAGCTTCCAGGCCCCGGCTTCAACCCTTCCCTTGGCAACCTGGCTCCAGCCACACGCCACGGGGCCTCTCCAACCCGCACATCAACCTTGACCCTGCCCTGCCAGAGGTCACCTCTTGTCCTGGGAGGTGGGGGGGCGCGTCACCCTGACAGTGCACACAAGTGGGCCAAGCGCATCACTCTGAAAAGCCCCATCAGACCCATGAACAGTCATTTCTTCCCCGGTTTCTCCTCGCCCGTGTCACTACCTCTGAGAAGGCGCCGGCCGTGACCAGCGTGGACGAACCCGGCCCATGGAACAAGCGTGTGTGCCTGAGACACAGACACGTCCCTGTGCGTGGGTCACGCACGGCGCGGGCGCCACACCCGAACGCCTCTTCCCCACTTCACTTTTCTTCCTGTGACGCAGGCACTGCCCGCCTCTCCGCCCGTCCTGAGACTGACAGCACCGAGCCACCGGCCACTCTCCGTCTGCGTGACTCACTGCCGCAAAGCCAGCTAACCAGGGATCTCTCTAATCTCGCTCTGGCACTGTGTAGGCGGCGGCGTTATTTTCATCGGGAAGACAGCAAGAACATCACTCACAGGACTGCCGAGCAAGAACAGGTGTTCGCCCCGGAGCACCGGCCTCGCGCAGCAGCCCCGCACCCCCAGCCCCGGGCGGGCAGCGGCCAGTCCTGCCTCCTGAGCGCTGCGTCCACCGCAGGATCAGACTGGGACCCCAGGCCAGGACCTTCCTTGCGTCCTCAGGACCGTGCCTCCTTCTCAAAGTGCGCCCCGTCTGGAGGATGCGGCTCGCCCCCCGCGGGCTCTCCCACCCCCACCGGTCACCGTCTTCCCCCAGGGCTGGGTCTGCGCCCCGGGCAAAGGGAAACCCGGAGAAGGTGAGCAGGCAGACAGGGTTGTGAAACTAGAGCACACGGGAAAGAGAGAACGGGGCCAGAAGCCCAGGGGACATGCTGGGGACAGGACGGGGGTGCGCACGGCGGTCGCCCTGCTGCGCGAGCGTCCCATCCAACCTCGCAGTGACAGGCAGCCGGTCCTTCGGCCATCGGCCACACCATTGTGCACACCCAGAAGACTCTGCTCCACCCCTTCCGTGGGGGTCACTCTGGGGCTCAGCCAGAACACACAGTGGCCGCCAGGGGTAGTGCTCACGAGGGGAACACCCGGGGCGCCCTTGAACCCCGTCCCACACCGCAAAGATTCTGAGTTCAGCTCTCCAGTGCAGCTCGGGGAGGGGTGGGGTTGGAGCCCCGGCAGCCTGACGTTCCCACGCGTGCACCTGACACGCTGTGTCTCCCCCTCCAAGCCCAGACTCTGATATTTCAGCACGATGGCTTTGTATTCATGAAAACGAACAAAAATCAGATTTTTCCTTGCTCGAAAGATTTGTTGGGAATCCTAGGACGGGGTTTGCTGACGACGTGGGAGCTGCCAGGTGACGTTGGGCCCCTTCTCTGGCCGTGAAGACCAAGCGGTCACTAAGGAAGGAGGTGGCGCCGTGAGACCCCACTGCTGTCGCCCGAGGCCGCCTCGTCGAGGACCACGGGACTCACCTTCGAGGTCCAGGTCGGGTTTGTCTCCTCACGCATCGTGGATGAGCCCGCACACGCCACGAAAGGCAGCAGGAGAAACGGGAACGCGCGGGCTCCGTCAGGAGCGAGAGGCTGCTGCGTCCCGAGCACCGAGCGCCTGTGCGGCGCGGAGGCGTGACTCACAGCGCGAACTCGGGCCCCTCACCCCCCACAACCAACCTGCGAAGCCGTAACTACTCGTGTCGTCTTCTTTTTACAAATGAGAAAACGGACTCCCTGGTCGTCGGTGGCGGCGAGGCCACTGGACTCGGGGAGCTGAGAAGGGAAGACGCAGCTGCAGGCGGACTCGGCAGACGCAGACCGGCAGCCTCGTGGGCGGATTCGCTGCGCGGGTGTGAGCGGGAGCCCGGGGGCCAGGGCTGCACCGCGGGTGTGAGCGGGAGCCCGGGGGTCAGGGCTGCGCCGCGGGTGTGAGCGGGAGCCCGGGGGCCAGGGCTGCACCGCGGGTGTGAGCGGGAGCCCGGGGGCCAGGGCTGCACCGACGCTCAGCCCCAGGCCAATCACGCAGCGTCACAGACACACAGCGGAGACGAGGCGGTAAGTCACAGACGCCCCGTTGTTCCCAGTAGGTGCTCCGGTCCGGGCTGATGGGGGCTGGTCGCCCGCAGGGACAGGCGCTTCCGTGGAGCCCCCGAGAGCGGGCAGAGCCTCCTACACACCCGCCATCGCCTCACTGCGCCCGCTCTGGGCAGGTCGGGAACGCCACCGTGGCACCGGCCCCAACCGCTGGGTTTAGAAACCGAACGTTATCTTTGGAAATACCCAACTGACACCGGAAAGTCTTGTTGGCCGATTTCGAGCGCGGGTTTCACTCTCCCTGTTCCTGAGATGATCACCTGAGCATCGTCTTAAGCAAAAGAATTGAACGATAGCCCGGGAATTTCTCTCATTTTATTACTGAACTCCCAGAAGGTTTAGCACAGGACTTGAGGAATACAGATGTGATTTCCACAGTTTTATTTCGGGAACGGGTCTATTTGGGGACGCAGGAGACATCTGTGTGTAAGTTACAGACAAGAGGCACAGGCGTGATGAGCTCCACTGACTTAGTAGGTCCACATTCCAGTCAGTCCCCGGAAATCTGGGCCTCGACCAGCCGGGACGGCGGACGGGCTGCTGGCCTGGAAGGCTCCCCGGAGGGCAGTGGGCGGAGATGTGGGGCTTGACGAGGCTCTGGGGTGACGAGGTGTTCACACCAGCCGGTGCGGTGAGTCTGGGCCACAGGCAAGCTGGAGCCGCGGGGTCACGACACCCAGCCCGGGAAAGAGGAGCGCAGGGCAGAACAGCGAGCGTCTGTGAGGGCAGAGGACAGACCCTCGCCCCCGGGGTCATCCCCAGTTGTTCTGCGCTGTGCGAACCGCTCTGCCCTTGCACTCGGGCTCCCGAGGTGGGCCTCTGTTCCTGCCACAAACAAGTCCCCGTGAGACAGTGGTGCACTGGAGGGTCCCCAGAACGACGGCTTTCCCAGTGAGCACGCGCTCTTCCCACAGGCTTCGGGAGGCAGGGAAGTGTGAGGCGCTGGCGTGGCTCACGCGCGGGACTAAGAAAAGCCGGGTGCCGGGAGCTCTGTCACGGCCCGCGCGGGAGGGACCTTGAACCGCCGTGAGCACCTGTGACTCACTTTTCGCTGTTTGCAGGTAAAACGGACATGTCCTGCTCCACCGTGCTCTGCGAGGAGCTTAATGGGACTCGGCACAGTCGGGTCTGAGCCCTGGAAACCAGCTGCCATCAAAGAGCTGCTGTTGGAGCCGCACGTGTGGGAGCAAATGGATAGCCTCGACCGCCGCGCTGTTGCGGGGGGGTGCAGGGCCACCAGCTCCAGCCTGACGTCCGCGCTGGGGTTCTGGGGGCCATGTCCCCTGTCATGATGGGAGGGCATGTCCCCTGTCATGATGGGAGCCTGCAGAGTCTCCCCCAGCACCGTCGTCTCCGTCCGGGACCACAGAGATCTTTTCCTGCGAGGCGCCTTTGCTCGCCTGACTGCCTCGGCTACGACAACCTCCTCCTCCCTTTCATTTCCTGTTTAGGGGTTTGGAGCCCAGAGCTGAGAGCGTAACGGTCGCCTTTGCCCGGAGCCGACAGTCCCATGAACGGCTGTCACAGAGACCCATTCGAAAGCAGGGCAAGAATGCACGTGTGTTTTGTCCCGTCTCCTAGCCAGCCCCGGGCTGTGCTGCTGGCCAGCCGTGGGGACGGAGACAGGGAAGCGCGGGCCCCTCCCTGCCCAGGCTCGAGGGCAGCCTGTCCCCACGATGACGTGACAACGGTTGATTCCCACCAGTGAAAGCTCCCGGGAAAGAGCGCTGCCCCCGTGAGTGGCTCTGCGGGTCACCGGGAGTATCTCGCCCGTGCGAACTGGTGCGGACGGTATGTTTCCGGGATGGATTCAGAAACGGTCGCATAAGCACCATCAGCTGAGTGTAGACGGTCTCACTGATGACCCCAGACCCAGCTCCTGTTAAGACCACCGTGTTCCGGCATACTTACCCGTCGCGAGGCTCATCGAGATGGAGGCATAGATCTAGATGGAGCTTTTGTTTACTGATTCGACAGAGAGAGAAAACCGGGAGCAGCAGCATCAGAGGGGGAAGCAGACCCCCACTGAGCAGGGCGCCCGACGGGGGCTCGATCCCAGGACCCCGGGACCATGCCCTGAGCCGAAGGCAGAGGCTTCACCGACGGAGCCCCCAGAGGCCCAGGGCACATATACTTTCATAACCCTTTGGGTATCTTCTCTTACTTATTCCGAGACGCTACCCTGGGCCAGAGCCCACCTGTCTTATTTCTGACCCTGTTAGAGGAGTCACGCAGGTACATTTTGATTATCTTTCCTTGTTAAGAAAAACACTTTTGCGTCTCCATTTGGGACAACATCTCACGCAGACCAACACGAGTGAGAAAACAGACATTTTATACTTATCTGGAAAGTGGACCAGCGTCCCCACTGCCGACAGGTAAACGTCCGTGTGTCTACACGCTGGTGCTCCAGACCCCGCGCCTCCGGCCGAGCGCGCCCTGCCCCGGTGAGCCCCCGGGCACAAGCCCCTTCACTCCCCGAGCGCCCTGCCCCCGCGAGCCCTCAGTCCCGACACCGCGGCCCCCTCTGCGCTGCCGATCTTCAGGCCACCGGATGTGCGGCTGCAGGAACGCTTGCCTGCAAGGTGGAGCACTCCAGATGTTTCCTGGGGGAGGGGCTCCGGCTGGACTAAGTGTACATGAAGGAGGAGGGACAGGAGGGGAGAGAGCAGAGGGGAGGAGAGAGAGGACGGCATGACAGAAAGAAGAGAGAGAGAGGGAGACAGAGCGAGAGACGGAACGGGGAGGAACAGGAAGAAGGCGGGGGGAGCAGATGCGCTTTTATTGTTTTTATAGACGTATCTGGTCCCTGAGAAGGGTTTAAATCCTGAATTAAGAAAAAAAAAAAAAGCTGTCTGCCAGGTGGGGAAGTGACGAGAGCCACTTCCGGCTGGAACCTAATCCCGGGACTTCCCTTACATCCTGTTCAACGGATTCTGGACTAGATCCCACCCCGGGGGCCGGCATCTCCCCACAGCAGCTCTGCGTCACCGTGGGGGGACCTGCAGCTCCGTTCCTACACCCTCTGCCTGGGGACAGGGCGGCCCCCACCGTCCACGGACGGCCCTCACTTCAGATGCCGAAACCACGTCCAGCCTGTCCCCTGTGCCCGGACCCGCTGGCTGCAAATCAGGGTTTCCCACATCCCCCTCCGGGGCCCCATCTCGGCTAATGTACGAGTGGCTCCCAGGTCTCCGGAAACCAGGTCAGTCACTAAATTGCCAGTTTATTACGAAGAATATTAAAGGATAGGAATTAGCAGCCAGATGAAGAGATACACGAGGCCAGGTCCTGGACAAAGGAGCTTCTGTCCCCGTGGGGCTTAGGGGCCACTGTGCATGTGAGCGCTCGGGCTTCCGCCCCCAGAAGTTCTCTGCTCCCGTCCGGCTGGGTCCGGTGGAGGCTTTCCTACGCTCGAAGGGCTGGCAGAATCCTTCACCGCTGGCTGGGTCAGCCTCCGGCCCCTGTCCCCTCGCCCAGGTCGGACTCACCCTGGTTCCCTTTGCAACCAGCCCTCCCCATTGTGGAGGAAGGAGCCGGATTCAAAGCACGAGACACTCACTGTGCCTTCATGACTCGGCGGCCGAGTGATAGGGCAGAAGCTGCTCCCTGCTCATCGCGGGGACAGCCAGCGCAGGGCTGGGGAGCTGTGAGGCAGGAGCTGTGGCTGTATTCGATGGACGTGGACCAAACGGACCTGAGGAACAGACTTGGGCCACCTGGATGACAAACGCATATTTCTTGTAAGTTATAACCCCGTATCCTAACCTCGCAAGGTCACGGGCACGGCCCTGTGAGGGACGCAGGCTGACGTACGGCTGTGCCCTCCAGAAGCGCAGGCCTGTGTGAACAAAACCACAGACGGTTCTGATCGAATCTCCCAGGACACGCTCCCCAGACCAGCCTCGTGGAAAAGCATGATGGCCGCGAGGCACTCCCCCTCCCCAAGGCCTCGTCCGGCGCCCAGGGCAGGGTGACCGTGCCCGACAGGTGCCCCTCCCTGGACACTTGTCTCTCATGCACTCACTCCAGGGACCGAGACGAGCCCTGGCCCGTTGCCCCGAGTCATTCGGCAAGCTCACTTCCCACCGGCCGGTCCCACACCTTCTGCCGGTTCAGCGGGGCGGTGAGCGTGTTTAATGAGTAACTTATTAGGTGCCTGCCCGGTAGAGGACCTAATCTAGGTGGGCGGCCCTGGGGACCGCAGCCCTGTCCAAGTGCCTTGATCAGGTCACAGGAAGCAGCTCTGGAGCTATTGCTGAAACCCCCAAAGGTGCCGATTAATGACCCTGGAAATGAAATTCCTTCTTTGCTCCCCTCCGCCCCCATAGAAGGCTCCCCGGCTCCTAGTAATTTCCCCTTGATCTCCCAGCATCAACGGGACATCAGTCACGGTCAGGCCTGGACCCCCGCCAAGGCACCGAGGAGGCTGGACTGTGCCTGACCCGTCCGAAGCTCTCCGAGGCCCCCAAGGGATCTGATCCCGCAAGGCCTCTTCCGGGTGTCCAGAGATACGCTTTGGGAGCCATGTGACCCCTCCATTTGCACAGGAACCTGAGCCCCGTCCCCCCCTCACTCAGGTGGGACCAGAGGCTCAGGCTCAGACGGACACACAGCTGTGACTCACGCAGGGTCCCAGTGAGGCAGCTGTTGGGAATGGCGTTCCTCTGCGCCTTCTGGCCCGTCACTCGGATGGAGAAATGGGGGGCAGCCTTCCTCCGCACCTCCCGGGGCGTGACCTCTCCCACCCAGGCCTGCCCTGGTGGCACACTCAGGGGACCCCGGAGGCTCAGACAGAGATGGGGGGCGTCCGGATGACGAAACACGGGTAACTTCCCACCAGTCACACCCCTGCAGCACTGCACGCCCCGCACAGGCCTGCGGGCTTTGGGGAGCTCTCGTCCCCCGTCAGGCGAGTTAGTGCACAAACATTCATGGCAACCGCACTGGAGACAATTCCCACCACGTGTAACACAGCAGGGACCAGACTCAGAAGGAAACACAACCACCCACGTGCCTGCGCTGGTTTATGTGTGTTTGTGTGTGTGTGCGTGTGTATATACGTGTGTATGTACGTGTGTGTGCGTGTGCCAGTGCTGGTATATGTGTGTGTGAGTATGAGTGCGTGTGTGTGCAAGCATGAGTGTGTGCATGTGTGTGCATGTGCCCCTTGCTGGCGTGTGTGTGCGTGTGCCTGCTGGTATATTATGTGTGTGCATTCGTGTGTGCGTGCGTGTGTGGTCAGAATTCTACACCAGGATGAAGGGAAATTCACGATCCTGGCTTCATACTTGCAAGAGAAAGGAGACACACTTGAGGCACTAATAAACCATGTGTGCAAACAATAAATTTATTTTACCTTAAGGGTGTTCAGCTTCACAGAAAGAAAGGAAAATCGAGTCAGAAATCCCTTAGATAGTTCAGAATCCAGTAGTCTGTAGCCCTGAAGTCAAGAAAGGTAACGCAGACACCTTGTTTCTAAGTCACTTTACATTTTGGCTCTTTGTTTTAAATACTTTCCGTCAAAATATTTCCCCTCGGAGTCCGCACAGCTCTGGAGGCTTAGCTTCAGAGTCTCCAGAGGAAGCTGGGGTGTCCGTCCTCAGGCAGGACGGGAAGGCAGGCAGGGCGGCCAGGGAGGTGCGGGAAGGCAGGCAGGGCGGCCAGGGAGGTGCGCACCGAGCCCGGCACCAGGCCCTGCAAGGCTCACGTTGGTCCTTCCGCTCCGAGACAAGCAAAGCGGTGTTTTCTGAAACACAGGAGGACGTGGCCCATTGGCGTGCGCGTGCTCACCTGCGTGTGCCGTGTGTGCAGGAATGCAGTCTGTGGCCGGAGAGGCCACCGCAGCGCGTCAACAGAGGGGGGGAGAATGACCGTCTGGTCCCTGGAGAACGCGACTCTATCATCCGTGAGACGGCCTCCGACGGGAGGCTGGCATTCTGCTCGAGAAGGACCCGGCCAGGGGCAGGCACTTCCCGCTGCCCGTCCTGCCCATCAGGGCTGTCCTCGCTTCTGCGGGGGAGACAGGCAGCCCCTTGGTCACGAGTGCACTGACGGGCAGCCGGCAGTGTGAGCCCAATGGCGTTTCACGGAACAGAAGAAAGCTGGCCTGAGAGGGAAGGAGCTAGAAGGTCTTGGGCCTCCAGGCGGACTGGCCATTAACCCTGAAGACAGAGGGAACTAGAAGGGCCGAGAGACCATTCATCACGCCCGGGAAGTGAGGTCGGCCGCCGGGCTGCGAGGAGTTTCACCTTTCGGAGTATCACGTCCATTCACACGGGGAGGTAAGCCTGGACACTGTGTGGCTGATGTGTGTTTCTAGAAGGAGTTCGTCCATTTTATCTCAGGACAAAGTCAGTGGATACCCCCCAAAAGGGGTAAGACACTGAAAACTAGGAGGAAAGTAAAAATGACCTACGATCTCATCCCTGGGGCCCATTCACAAAACGATAACATTGTGGTGTAAGAAGAGAGTGTGTGCGCGCGTGTGTGTGATGCACAAGTGTGTGGGCTTCTGCGGACACACGGAGACGGAGTCATGTTGAGTGTGTGCGCACGCGTGTGTGCGTGTGTGTGCATGTCTTGTGCACACACCGTTCCCAGAGTGCCGTGTGCAGCCTGCGGTCCTGAGGAACGCCTCGCACGGTGACTTCCGCAGCCGTGAGCCTCCCACACACGTACCACAGCTGGGCCAGGCGCTGTGACTCGGCTGCTACTGCTGGTGCGTCGGCGGCTCCGGGATCGTGGGTAACCCTACAGCATTTCTCAATCATACAGCAGAAAGTCCTTACAAGACTGATGATGATAAAAATCATATTGTTTAAGAGCTGAATTTCATGCCTTCAGAAATCTGCTGCGGGCAGAACCCGTCTGAAAGCTCTGCCTGGCCCAGCTCTGTGTTGTTCTAGTTACCGTGTCTCCGCCCTCGGAACTGCCTGGCGTGCTGCGTGGCGCACAGTTATTTTCACTCACCGCTCTCCTGTTATACTAGGCCCTTGAATGGCACGGGGGGGAAGGGGCCTGACCCGCTGCGTAGACAGAAATCCACATACTCTGCAGACAGCACATCGTGGGACCCTGCATCCAAAACTAACGATGTCCTGTACGGTGACTAACGTGACATAATAAAAAAAACATCCACATATTCCTTTTAACTCCTCCCAAAACATAACCATTCGCAGCCCACTGCTGACCAAAGGACTTGCCAGTAACGTAAAGAGTAGATGAACAGGTATTTTGTGAGACGTACGTGTTATACACCGTGTTCTCACAGCACAGTCAGCGAGAGGAAAGAACGTGTTATTCGGGAATCATCAAGAAGAGAAGGTAATTTGCAGCACTGGCCTGTATTTACTAAAAAAAGAGAGAGAGAGAGAGAGAACTCCGTAAACAAGTGGACCCACGCAATTCAAGCCCATGTTGTTCGAGGGTCAGCGGCGGCCGTCAGCCGCGTGAGGACGGGAATCACAGGCATCTGGTTCTCTGCTCTATCCCGGCGTCTATGACAGAGAGACTGAGGAACAATGTTCTACTCACACGCGTGCGGTCCCTGCCGATGCGGCAGGGGAACAGAACCGCCGTGTCCCGTCGAGCTGGGAGAGAGAACACGCGTGCACGCACAGGTGTGCATCTGCGTGGGCACACACACGGGCACCGTGTTGGAGCCACGAAGACAGACCAGCACAGCCAGGGCGGGCAGCGACAGGAGCGCGGGCAAGAGACCGAGAGACCCGGGCGAGAGGCAGGGTGCCGTGTCCTCCGGCTGCACACGCAGAGTCGACAATATCGTCCAAACAAAGGACATTCAGCAAAGCGCTTCTACATTTGCAGAAAGGGAAAGCCAGACCCGAAATGCACACGGTTCTGAAGGGATCCCCAAAGCCAAGAGAGTCCTGGAAGAGAAAACGAACATCTTTCCCGAGTTCAAAACTTACTACGACGCTGCAGGGACAGCACTAGTGTGGGGTGGAGAAAGACGTAGACGTCGGCGTCGACGTAACTCATGAACGCAACAGCACGTAAACGGGGGGACTAGAGGTGAGAATCCGGAAGCAGACCTGGGCCTCTACGGCCGATGGCTTTTCCACAAGAGCTACAGCCGTCGGCAGGAAGCCGGCAGCCCGGAGGACACGCGCTCAGTGCCACTGTGACCTGAGCCCCACCGCACTGATCTCACCCAGGATGGGTCAGACCTGGGGCACCCGGGGTTGGGGGCATTCGGCGGAGCCTCCGACTCTCGATCTCGGCTCAAGTCATGACCTCAGGGTCCTGGGATCGAGCCCCATGTCAGGCTCCGAGCTCAGTGGGGCGTCTGCTTGACGACTCGGTCTCCTGCGCCCCTGCCTCCACCGCCCCTCCTCTAGTGCTCTCTCTCTTGCTCTCAGATTAATAAATAAAATCTTTAAAACCAAAGACGAATTTTTAGAGTAGGCAAAGGACACGAAGGGACAGTTCTCAAAAAAGGCGCAGGACGGCCAAAAGACACATGGAAAGAGCTCGACACCCTTCATCGTTGGGGAAACACATTTCCAACTGAGTCATCCCCGCTAGGACGGCCACCATGGGTCGGGGGAGGCGGGAAAGGGGACCCCAAACGCGTTGGTGGGACGATCAAATGGGACGACCACTTCCAAAACGAGTCTGGTGGCTCTTCAGAAAGTGAAGTATAGAATTACAAGATGCCCCAGCACGTCAGCCCCCGGGTCTACACCCCAGACAGAAGGAAACAGGACATGGGAGCAGCTGCTCGTGCCTGAAGGCCAGCAGCTGCGCGACACACGGCAGGAAAAGGAGCGGCAGCGCGGGGGCTTCTGGCACTTGACGGAGGCTGGTGCTCTCTCCATACGACAGAACATCACCCGCCATAAGAGAGGCGAGCTCTGACACGCGCTGCCCGGGTGACTCTTGAAAACATCGCGCCTGGTGACAAAACAGACACACGAGTTCACATACCGTACGATTCCTTTCGTGTGGAACCGGCAGCACGGGTCTTCCACGGTCAGAAGGCAGAGCAGAGGCTGCAGGGGGCAGTGGACAGGGGCTGCGGACGGACAGGCACGGAGGGGCATCAGGGGACACGAACGTGTCTGGGAATAAGAGAAAGGTCGCGGTCACACGACGTTTGAGAGAGCCGAAGACCACGGACACACTCACTGTAAAATGGTTCATGGTTCACTCACGCTACACGGACGCGACCAGATTCAGGAACGTGTGGACTCGAGCTGCGTGGAAGGCTGCCCACGGCGGGGCTGGCAGACCCAACTGCACTCCGGTGGAAGGAGGGACATAGGTCCCCACCAGCTGTGCGGGTGAGTCATGTAAACAGACAGCGAGGGTCTGAGCGGGAGCTCGCGGCTGTGGGGCCCGTGTCAGAAGCTTCTGGAAACTCAGGGAGGGGTTTTGCCGTGATGGGCTTCCCACACCATGCCACGAACTTTGTGCCACAGGCAAGCAGCCACCGAAGGTGGCAGCGTCTCTGGTGGCCTCACACTGGGAGCACCGCTCTGGAGGTGTGCAGAGGGTGGTCTGGGGGGACACGGGGGCAGAGGCCGGGGAGAGGCAGGCCAACTTCAGGAGGGCAGCCAACAGGCCGTGGGAGCCGCCGGGGGCCCAGAACCAGGCAGCCATCGAGAATCCAAGCCTTCAGCGTCTCCCAGGCCACGGGGCGTGCAGGCCCGTGGCGGGTTCCCACGCAGCTGAGGGCCGTGGCTTCCTCTTGGGGGACGTGCACCAGACAACGGGGCCCGTCCTGCCGACACACGTGCAGTCAGCGCTCGGTGGACACGAGCCATCATGGACGTTGCGACATCTAGAGCAGACGGACTCATGCTCGTCGAGGGGTCGGGGTGGCACACAGGTCAGCTGCTCTGACCACGGGCAGCGGCAGGAAAACGTCCCCCTTGTCTCCTGTCATGGACAGTCTTTCTCCCTGTCCCCACCCTGGGGACGATGGACAGGAGCAGCCATGACCCTGTCCCTTCACGCAGGCCAGGAGAATCTGGTAAAGTCTCAGCCTTGCCAAGAACCATTTCTCTGGGGTCCTCCCCGCCACACACCCCATGGCAGCCTCTGCACACCTGGGAAGGGGCTTTGGGCTGGAAGAGGGGCCACCGTTGACTCGCACGCGTCTTGTGCCCCTCTGACGCCCCTGGGCTCTGGCCCTGCCACCTGCCAGCCGGACACGGCCACCTGCTCCCCCCGGCCCGGGACGCCAGACTCCCTCGTTCCTCAGCCCTCGCTCCCATCGCCATGGCCTCACGGTTCCTCGTTCTCCAGCGAGCCTTCCCCAGCCGCACAGCTGGCCCCCAGCCGCACGGGACCTCACGGGGGAAACCCAGGACTGGCCCCCAGGCTGAGTTCCCAGGGTGGTCCTAGTCCTGACCTTTTAAAAGCCTGTTCATTTTTTGGATTGAGGTTTGCTAATACCCATTTCCTAAGCATCTGATTGGCAATCAGACCAGGCCGTGGAGAGGGGCTTCGGCACTCAGAGGAGGGCTGGTTTGATCGGACCTGCTCCGTGGCACCATGGAACTGACGGAGGAAGCCGACATCGTCTGCTCAAGTGGAGAAACTCTCATGGAGCCGTCTGGGGCCTATTGTTCTTTGCATTGAAACACAATTGAAAGTCCAGCATTTTTTTTTTTTTTTACCAATGAAAAACTTGCATTGTGGTATTGTAAGTCGTTCTCTTGGCTCTGGTTCTGGCTTTTATTCGGGATGACGGCTAAGGAAGTCAACAGGCAAGCTTTGATTCTTTGTGCCGGGGAAACGCGCAGTTATTTACATTGGCACCTGGCAACTCCCCTGTCCCAGCTCCCAGGCAACCGAAAGCCCGCTGGGTCTTCTGGGCAGAATGAGCCATTGAGCCGAAACGCTACGGGAAAGCACGTCCTGTGTCTGCAGAAAGAAACCTTTGGAAATCGAACACACAAGCACGTGTAACAGAAGCCTGGTGTGATGGGTGCCTGTCCCGTACGTTCTTGGGATTCTGGTGCCATTCAGGGGCAGCAAGATGGGAACCCACTGAAAAATCAGGCTGGCAAGTTTAAGGAAACAAGTCACGTTTTTACACTAAAGCATTAGTGACAAGTTCTTACGAGCACGTTTCCATCGCATGACTGCGTTTCTGTGTGTCTCAGCCGCTGGCACCGTGAGGGCACAAGGGAGACCACCGGACGACGTGATTCCAGCCCCAGCCGGGCTGAGCATCAGCCCTGGGCCTCCTGGGACTGTGGAACAGAGGGAGGAGCCGTGACCAGGCTGAAAGTCCCCCCTTAGGCTCAGAAGCTACAAGGAACTCAGTGAGCGGCTCCTCGTCAAGGTTTTTGCAGAGACAAGTGATGGCGACAACAGTCAGTGTGTGTGCTGGGCTTGTGGGAGCCCCCGGGCAGGAGCCCCCCCCCTGGGGACCAGACCCTGTTTCCAGGAGAGAAAATAACAAAACACATACACATGAATGCACACACACACACAGGTGCACACATGGACACACACACATGTGCACACAGACACACGGGCATACACAGGCACACATGGACACACATGTACACAGAAATGCATGTACACAGACACGTGCACATGCAGACACACGCACATGTGTGCACACACACACACACGCACACCTGCACACGGACAGCCACACATGCATGCACACACACGCACCGGCACACATATGCAGAGGGCCGGGTTTCAGCGGCCTTTTCCCCCGCCATCGCCCGCCCTCTAAGTCCCGTCAGGCAGCCCAAAGCCCCAGCTCTGCAGACGGGCAACCAGGCGTCCTCCAGTCTGACCTACTCAGGGACCAGGTCGGCGTGCTCCGGGTCAGGACTGTTAACGGCAGAGTCAAGGCGAAATGCGGCTCCCCGAGGCCATGTGCCCGTCCAACGCCACCACCGGGCACCGGCTCCGTGACAGACACACGCAGGCGTCCCGAGCCCCCGGGCCTGGGGCCTGGGGCCTTAGGAGGCCGGCTGGGATGTGCTCCTGGCCCCAAGGCTGGCATTCTAGGGCCGAGTCGCCCATGAAGCAAGAACGCAGTAAGGAACTTGTGAGAAGCAAAACAGCCGGTTTCCTTGCCCAAAAGAAGCTTCGCGAGCCGTCGCTCATCAACCCTCCCCTCGCTGGTTTCACAGACAACAAAACAGACGCGTCTCCTTCTCCCCAGTCTCACCTGGAGATCCGTGAGTAACAGGAAATGACGGCCGGCTTCTGGAAATGAACACGCATCCTGAGGCCCAGCGGGCCCGTCCCCAGCAGGGAAGACATGGGCGGTGGTCACGCAGCCGGGTCCCTGCCGCTCCCGGGAGGGCCGGCCAGATCACCGGGAACCGGCTCCACAGGAACCGGCCACCTAGACCCGGATACGCAGGGAATTTGGGATCTGCACCCTTTAACCGCACTCATGTACGGATGCTCCGTGCCCGGCAGAAGTGAGTCCCCCGCAGGCCGGGACCAGGGCGCCTGGGAGCAGCGCAGAGGGGAACCAGGTAGACCCTCGCCGTCCAGGGGCCGATTTCCTCCAAAGGCAGAGGCACCTTAGCCTCGTGCTTGGGCTAGGGCGACAAGGCAACGCCAGCAGACCCAGCACCCCTGAGGGAGGCGACGGCCGGTGCGGTGGAAGCGGACTGTGGCAGCCCAGGCTGAGGTCAGGGCACCGCTCAGAACTGGGCGGAAGGTTACGGGCCTCACATGTTCAGAATAAGAAACAGACCCTCAGGGGCCCCTGAGTGGCTCAGTGGGTTAATGCCTCTGCCTTCGGCTCAGGTCATGATCTCAGGGTCCTGGGATCAAGCCCCACATCGGGCTCTCTGCTCAGCGGGGATCCTGCTTCCTCCTCTCTCTCTGCCTGCCTCTCTGCCTACTTGTAATCTCTTTCTGTCAAGTAAATAAATTAAAAAAATAAAAATAAAAATAAATAAACAGACCCTCAGACCTACCCAGAGGGGGAGGCAGGGAGCCGGCTGCTGGGTTAGGGCCCCCCTCCTGCGCAGGAGTGGGCTCCGGCAAGACGGTCTGAGCCCCTTTCCAACGACCTGTGACGACCCTCCAGCCACCCCTCAGAGACAACCAGGCCGTCCGCCGGAAATCCCGTCTTGTGGTCATTTCAGGACGTTATCCAGCCTCAACCAAATCTCTTCCCCCAAAAAGTGTTTTTAATTGTTTTTTAAATTTGTTTTGGTAACGTTGAAAGGACACCTCAGCCCATCCTTGCAAGCGGTTCATCTGAGAAGCTTTCACACCCACCATAGGCTGGGCTCCACCTAGCACCCGCCCCTAACAGACACACCCCTGCCGCCGGCACGAGGGGCGCCGCGTCCAGCGGGCTGCGGGGAGAGCCAGGAACCCTACGTCTACGCTTCCTGTGGCTGCTCATACTTCCACGACCACTTCTCATCTTCAGGAAACGTTCTTTCTTCAGATTCTCTGGTTCGCCAGCGACAGTCCGGAAGGCACACGTCTTAGAGCCACCCTGCCTGGAGAGGCGAGGCCCGTGACCTTGAGCATGTCCAGTCTACGCAACGCCTTTATTGGACAGATGTGGGCACGGGTTCCCGTGGAGCCCCACCCAACCCTCCGGCACTTGGGACAGTCACGACCCCGGAGGACTCCAGGAGCTGGTGGACAGGTTTCCCCCGTGTTTCCGCACTGAGAGAGAGCGCCGTCCCAGAAGCCCATCCGCTCTGCCGCCGTTGTCTTCGGCATCCTCGGGGACGGCCAGAGACGCAGCAGGAGAAGCACACGCGAGCGCGGTCCACGCATCTGCCTTCGAGGCCCAGCTCTGCCGCACATAGTAAGACCTCAAGCAGGACTGTTTGCCTGTTGAGACATTTTTTAAATGGTATTAAGTATTCATGAGCACGGAGGGAGAGATAGCAGGACCTGGGTCCTAACGTGACTCTGAGGCGTGGCCAGGAAAGTGCACGTGGGTCCCGAAGCCCTGTGCTAGCCATGCGTGGTTGGCACGTGCTGCGATTCCCTCTGAGCCCCCGCGCGGGCAGGTGCGCCCGGGGCCAGGTGAGGGCAGCGGGGAAGAGAAACCCTGTCTGTTCTTCGAAGAAGCCCAGGAAGACGGGTGCAGGTTTGGGAGCCACTCGTCCTGACCTCAGAGCCCAGGGCCACGCTGCTCCGTCGCTGGGAGGATGCTGGGTACCGTTTGACCACATACGTGTCCGTGTGAACACGAGCTCTTTTAAGCTCGCCACAGCACGGGCAGGGGAGCAAATCCAAGGCTGAGAGACACCTGGATTCCGAAGGCCCCGGCTAGAGCCCTTCAAGGTACGACAGCCTCAAGCCATGCTGTGCACATCCAGAGTGCCGGGGTCCCCGGCGCGCTCCCTGCGAGCAGCAGACGCCCCTCCCCCTGCCTTTCCCACAGAGAGCAGCAGGGGTCCCGTCACAGGTGTCCCTGGGCGTGCTCCGTTCCCGGCTTCCTCTTCTCTCTTTGTGACAGGGACAGGCCGGTTCCCGGGGACTCGAACTGAGGATGGAGAAGGCACACAGAGTGAGTCCCCGAGTAGGGGGCAGGGGACAGATTCCTGGATGCGGGGCCAGTGGCCGTCCCAACGCACAGGGACCTCGGTGCCTCAGCCATCTCCCCAGGTCAAAGGCATCGTAGCACAGGTGGACGGCTGGCTGGGAGTCCGGCGTCCTGCTCAGGTGGTGTCGGGTTCCCTCCCATTTAAGACGCCGTGGGACGTTTGGAGCATTAATAAAACCCTTGAAAGACAGATTACCGCCGGGAAACACCATGAAACGGGTTCGTGATTACGAATGAGAGCGGGGGTCCCCCTTCGAGGAGCTGTCCCTCCCACGTGGAGAGCCGTCAACCTGCCTCAGAGCAGGGGTGGACGGAGCGCATTCGGAGGCCCCGTCAGTGTCCTCTGAAGGGAAGACCCACTCCTGCCCGGACATCTGTCACTTGTCGCCACCTGACCCTGCTGTTAACCAGTCGCTACCTGAGCCCCAGCAGCTGTTTCCAGACTTGCTCTCCTCGAGTCCCTGAGCTCCTACGGCTTGTAACAGAGACACCTCTGTGTTCAGAGACTTTGTCCCTTTGCCAGGACGTGGGGACTAGATTAAGAGAGGAAGCCCCAGGGCATTCGGAATAACTCAACAGGAAACATGAGGATAAGGCTGTCAGCCGACTCGACCTGTCGCGTTTGGCCCTCGGCTCGCAGGCCTTAGGGGAAGGCAGAGGGGACAAGGAACCGGCTGAGGCCAGAGGGTGGCAGCCCCATGGGAGAGGCAGGTGCATGGGGAAGGGGGCACCCACAGGAGAAGGACTGGGAGTCTGAGCTCCAAGGGAAAGCACTCTCGTCCCAGGACCCCTCCAGACACACGACAGAGCACAGGGGAACAGGGCTCTGAAGTCGGGGAGTCTGTAGGTATGGCCTGGCTTCCGCTGTCCGTGCGGCCAAGCCCCTCGTGTGCCCTCGCCGGGAGCAGGAGCCAGCCCCAGAAACCTGCAGCGGCAGTGACCAGGGCCCAGCGCGGAGGCAAGGGACGAGAAGGGCAGAACCGGGAGCCGTGCAGGCCTCACTCCCGTCACTGGGGGACGGGCAGAACCGGGAGCCGTGCAGGCCTCACTCCCGTCACTGGGGGACGGGCAGAACCGGGAGCCGTGCAGGCCTCACTCC
>NC_081561.1:148382622-148411729 GCF_022355385.1 Mustela nigripes | reverse complement strand
GTCACTGGGGGACTCGCCGGACGTGACACAAAAGAGACGGTCCGGCTGATGTGCAGACGGGGCTTGGCCACACGGGAAAACCGCATCTGGTGTCAAGGCATCAGCTATAGACGGAGAAGCAGGGGGGTTGGTGGGGAGGGGGCGGTAGTCATTGAGGAAGGAAAGAGTAGTCCCGGTTGAGGCCGGCAGGTTGTGACCGGCTGGAGGACATCCGGGCATGGGGCACAGAGGCAACTGCGTGCGTCGGGCTGGGGCTGAGGAACGGCTGCGGTCCTGCCGGCCGGTGCTGCCCCGCAGGGCCGATGTCCGAGAGCCAACAGCAGACAAGCAGACGCTGCTTCCGGCTGTGTGGGGAGTAGGGACCCCAGGATAATGGGGGGATGCCTCGGTCACACCGTTCTAGGCATCGCCTCCAGCAACCCCTCCAGGAGATCCCGAGGTCGGACCGATTCTCCAGACAGGGAGACTGACTTCTGCAGGGACCTGCCCAGGCCACACAGTTTTCAAGGGGGAAAGAGAGGGGGCCTTGTTCTCTGACCCCAGAGACTGGCCAAGAGCTGGGTTGGGGCTGCCACATGGGAGAGCAGAGTCAGACAGACACAGACTCCAACCTCCTGACCTCGGCCGGAAGGGAGGGCAGCACTGGGTGCCTGACCTCGGCGTGAGCAGCATCTCTGGGGCCAGGAAGACAGTGAGGACACAGACGATGTGACTCCGTCCCCGACCACCATGTGCTCGAGCCTGTGCTGGTAGCCAGGAGCGCAGCGAGACTGCTTTGCAACGCTCCCGGGTGTAAAGGCAGTGTCCACCCCGGGCGGCGGTCACCGGGGCGATGAGACGGTGCGGGCGTCGGCGGTCATCCTAGCGCCTCTGTCCTGCCGAGCTGCACCCTGGCGTCTTCCGGGCCGTGCAGGTGCTCCTTTGTGGGACCGCGCACCCGGTAGTGGAGGGAGTGCGAGCCCCGCCGCAGCCTCTCCCGCCGGCGGCTCCGTCACACTGGCCCCCCCAGTCCCCTCACTCCAACCTGATGGAGACGCGACCTCGGGACGGTGAAACTCGTCAGGTTCGGGGTCGCGGGCGGCCCGCAGGCCGTCTTCGCTCCTTTCCTTCTCGCTCGCAGACGCAGCCCGGGAGGAACCCGAGGATGCTCGGGACCGGGCCACGGACCCCCCACTGGGGTCTATGAAGCCACAATCCTCGGAAGGTGCCCCACGGTCGAGGGCACGTGGGTTCAGGGAGACAGGGTCACGTTCGTCTGCTCCAGCTGCCGGGACGAACACCACAGCCCGGGGGACACGCGCAAGGACATCCCTTCAGTCTGGAGGCTAGAGATCCGGTCCCCGTGCCCCCAGGGCTGCTTTCTCCTGAGAGCCAGCTCCGCGGCTCCTAGATGGCCACTTTTCCTTTCCACATCTCTGTCCGAACTTCCTCTCGATGAGGCAGTGGTCACCTTGCGCGAGGGCCATCCCCAGTGACCACTGAACTCCATCACCTCTGCAAAAACCAGATTCAAATACGATCTTCATTCTAAGGTCCTGGGGTAGGACTTCAACATGGGAATTTGGGGGTTCACAGTCCAGACCCCCAAAGTTGACACCACAACAGTCTTAGGGACCAGGTGGAGGGTCTGGGTTTCACCTGGACGGATGAAATCAATCGTTCACCCTCTGAGTTTCCCTCTCTCTGCGACACGGATGCTTCCTTCTGCTCTGCACAGCCGTGAAGACCGTCATAGACGCTCTGCACGGTTTCTAAACCGTCTGCCACTGCATTTTATTTTCCCGGTGGCAGTCCTGGGCCTGCCCTCTCGCACCCCTTCCGAGCCAGGGTCCAGTCACACCGGCTGCCACCCCTGCACCTGACTGACGCCCACATCACACCCGGCTGGTGTCTCGTGTCCCGCCCCCGGACAGCGGGTCCCCGGGGCCGCGTCTCCGTCCTCCCCGCTTGGCTCTGCAATGGCTCTGCTTCCTTTCGGAGAAGGATCCAGAGGGTCCCGTGGCCCCTGCCCACCACATCCCAGCCGCACTGACCTCCGTGCCCCTGGCAGGTGCCCGCTCACCCCTCGAGCGCCCTCCGCCCGCCTCTGCCCAGCTCAGCCCCCACTTGGCCGGCCTTCTGTCTCCTGCTCCGGTGACCTCCTCACGCTCACCTGGACGGACTCCTCCCCACACCCACCACCTGTCACAGGACAAAATCCTCTGTGCTCGGCCACCAGCGCGAGAACCCGTGAGGCGAGGACGTGGTGTGCCCTCCTGACTCCGGAGCTGCGGCAGCCGGAGGGACCTGGCAGAGAGCAGGCGGTCCCTTCTGGGCTCACAGGCCGACTCGGGCTCCACGGCCGCCCTCACGGGGACCCCACGCTTTGCTGCCCTGCGGTTCCGACACCACTGGGTCTGGACGGCCCAGGGGCCGAGCCGCTGCTTCTCCTGTCGCTCTCCTGACCTGAACGCAGTCTCATTTCAGGTCGTGGAACGTCCGGTCCAATCCCCATGAGAGCCTTCCCACGAGGATGCGACGGGACCTCCCGATTAGCAGGTCAGCATTCTTCAAAGGAGCCCTCGCAGGCTCCGAGGAACCAGGTTTCCTCTGTCACGGGCAGAGCCGGGGCAGATTCCGTCCTAGGGCCGACGCCCATGGCCCCTGGTGGCCTTGCTCAGAGACTGGGGCGTACCCCAGCCCCACCCAGGGGCCACGGCCAAGAAGGAGAAAGTACAGGACCTCAGGAGTAGACACCGTCCGTGAGACTCTGACCACAGAACCTCGCTTACAGCCCCAGGAGTCACGTCTGCATGGTAAGACCACATGTCCCCCATGACCGCCCCCATCATGACATGGCTCGACTTGGTTCCCATGAGTTTTGAGAAAACATCCCTCTTATTCCTGGAGCCTAGACCGCTAGGCAATTCCTTTCTTAAACCACAAACACGAAGTCTCTCCAAGCGACCTTATCTGTGCCAAGTCTGTGCCCCTGCACCGGTCACCTGGCTGCCCCCGTGTGCAAACACGCTGCCGCGTTCGCTCTGTGGTGCGTGTACGTCCGTGCTGGGGAGAGAGACCGGTGAAATAAACACACACGCCGGCTCCGAGAGGGGCGGGACCCGGGTCCCCCCACAGCCGACTGAAGTAAGATGTGCTTCTACGAAGACTGTCCCTTCTCGTGGGTCACGGGGTCCCCGGACACAGGCACAGCTGTGCTCAGAGATCTTGGCGGACACAGAGAAGTCTTGCCCTGCACTTCTCCGTCCCACAGAAAGGGGGTGGCTGCGCCTCTAGCCTCGCGGCCGCCCTTGCCCCAAACATGCTCCGTGAGCCCAAATGTCAGGTGCCCGGAAGTAGACCCTTGAATTTAAACTTCCTAAAAGAGATTGATGCGTACCTTTCATTTACGAACGACAGCGTTCCCAGCCCCAGACTCTGCTGCTGGCCGCGCCGTGGCTCCCGGAGAAAGGAGAGTGGAAGCCCCACTTTCTAGTTACGTCACACATGAACCAGCAGAGTCTCACATCAGCATTTCCGTTATTTGGAAGGGCTTAGAGGGCCGCCCGGCCGGCTCCGTCGCTGGAGTATGGGACACAGTCTCGGGACGTGAGTCTGAGCTCCACGTTGCGCGTAGAGTTGGCTTTAAAATGTCGGAATAAACAGAAAGAAAGAAAGAAATGCTGGAGGTCGGAGGAGGAGGCAGGGAGCCTGGGAAGGGCTCGGTCTCCGCAGTGGACGCACCCACGCCTCCGCTGTCTCCCAGGTCCCTCGTCACAACGCCCACTCGCAGCGGGTCGCTCACTCCACACCCATTTTGTCGAGAAACAAACACATCCCGAGCCGGTCACAGTCGTCGAGGGGCCGCTTGTGGCCTGTCCCCCGCAATCATCCAGGGGCCCCTGGCCCTTGGCAGCTCCATCTCCGGCCCTGTCTTTTCCCAGAGAGAATTAAACCGAAAGACCGTGCTTGCCCTGAGGGAGGCGTCTCTCGGTGTATCGACGGTGCTCTGGGCCTTCCAGAAAGGCCGCGGAAAAATGACCGAATTCTCCCCTTCCCTGGCTTCCATGTCTCGTGCTGTCCTGCACATTCAAGAGTCCTCTCCCGAGCAGTGTTGTGGGGAATTTTGCGGGGAGACGCCTTTCCTCGGTGAGACGCCTGCTCTGAAGGCAGGTCGGCGGAGGACCTGGGATCACGAGAGCCCCGAAGGGCTCGGGGGAGAACTAGAACCTTCTGGGCTGCTCTCCTCAGCTTTTCATTGCGAGAGACGGGACAGGGTTCTCCAGCGTGGTCAAGCCGCGTGGAGGCTTGGAAGCCATCCGTTGCCACCGCCCCGTCTCCCGTCTCCCGTCCTCCGTCAGATGGACGGAAGCGTCTGGAGGACGCGTCGCTTTTTCTGACTCACACGAAGGCATCCTTCGGGCTAACGGTGGCCTCGACCTGAAGAGGGAGATAGGATTCTAACGTGTTCCCGCTGACGGGGACCCGAGACCGTGGCATCTTCCCCTCTGTCTGCCAGTGACAGGCCCAGAGAGTCGACGCCGGGGTGGTGAGTCGGGGAAGGTGAGGGACACACGCGCTCCCAGACTCTTCTTTCCACCCCATCAGGGCAGGAGGCGGATTGCCGTGGGCCCAGCTTCGGAAACGAAAGAAAATAGTTGAGCCACGTAACCACGGCATCCCATAATAAACTGCACTAAACTAAGTTCAAATCACTTTTACTCAAGTGCCCTAAATGTTTCTTAAATGCCTAAGAACTACGCTGACGTGACCCTCCCGGCAAGCAGCGACCCCGAGAGCGTGCGTCTGTGTGTCCTTCAGCACACGGCGTGTGTCCCTCCAGCGCTCGGAACCATTCTCCAAGCTTTTCCTTCCAAAATGGCATGTGCACCCCGCACAGGGAGGAGGAAAGCTTCAGCCGAGGTCGGTTCCCCGGGCGACGCCGGCAAGGCCAGGGCGTTCCCGCAGGCGTGGACAGGGAGGGAACGTCCTGCACAAAACGGCGGTGAAGTCATGCATTCCCTGGTCCCGGTGGCCTCGGGATATAAGCGCCTCCCCGGCCCAGCTGAGTCGTTAGTCACTACCTCCCTCCGTCTTCTCCCTTGAGGGAGATGGACAAAACCTACTTTAGAAAGCGACCGTATTTGGTTCTGCTCCAAACGTCTAGGATGTGCCCGCCCCCGCCCAGTGGGATGGAGCCCGCGCAGGCCGAGGAAAGCCTGTCTCTGTCCCCAGCTACGTGTGAGCAGTGAGTGACCGGCTCAGCGACCACCTGCGATGCGTGTCCGGTCTCTGTGAACACGACGGCGGTACTCCTGGAGCGCATGACAGATGCCAGCGGCGAGAGCCAGCACACCTAGAACTGCGGGCCTGGGGGTCACCGACCCTGCGGCGGAAGTGCTGGCGAAGCCCAGCACAGCCGTTTGGGGCCCCACCCACGGCCGCCCAGCAACTGGCCCGGATCATGGCCGGCAGCCCTCACAGAGAGACATGAGATGGCCCCAGGGGTCCCTTGAGAGCCCAAGACTGTCCCAAACCCCTTAGCAAGAAGAGGACGGGGGTCCAGTCGCAGTCTCCAAGCTCAAGGCAGGACTCTCGGAGCAGCTTTCCGATGCTTTCACAGAGCTGGCAGACGGGGAACGCGAGAGTCCCCCGCCCAGCTCGGGGACGGAAACCATCCCTTTCCCGTTGACACGTGGCCCAGAGCTGGGAGCGCAACAGAGCGTGTGCCCCACGACCGGTACAGGTGCTGTGGCCCAGGGGCTGCTGTCCCCCTTGGGACCTGCTCGTGCAGCCCGAGCACCCACCAGGGCCGGGGACATGTGGAGCCACAGATGGAACCCCAGAACCCGTTCACTCAGCCGGCACAGATCCACCCGCCAGACGCTACGACAAGCAGCTCCCAAGGCTGGCGCTTCGGGGAAGTCGAAAGCCTCTTCCCACGACTTAGCCGTGTCCCCACCCCCTCGTGGGCACCCCAAGCCCTCCCCTGCTCCGAACGCCACCAGCAGTGCCCCCCCATCTCGGCAGCATCTGCCTAGCGAGTGAGAACCTCACACTGACACCCTCACCCACGCTGGGGGACCCTGAGCCATTCATCGTCCCACCGTCCTCTGCCCAACGGAGGACTCGGGTCAAGGAGGTCATTTGACGTAACTCCCGCTTAAAAAAAAGGAGTCCCAGCACCAACTCTTGCTTGACACAAGGTCAACCCGCTTCATGCCTCTGGGACCCCAGCTCGCCCCTGGGCGGTTCTGCGCTTCTCCACTCTTCTGGAAACAGACCCAGAAAGAAACCCAACCTCGAACACGGCCGGACATGCATGTGAGCCGCATTTCTTGTGTGTGTGTGTGAGAGAGAGAGGTTTTTATTTATTTATCGGAGATAGAGAGCACGAGAAGGGGAGGGTCAGACGGAGAAGCAGACTCCCTGCCGAGCAGGAAGCCCAATGCGGGACTGGATCCCGGGACCCCGGGATCATGACCCGAGCCGAAGGCAGATGCTTAACTGACTGAGCCCCCCAGGTGCCCTGAGATGCGTTTCTGAAAGAGGAAGTCAGAAAACTTCTAACAGGACCTCACGGAGCAAGGAATCTGTTTCCTTCTGAGGGACGCGGGGGTTAGGATTCTAATGTGTGAGTTTGGGGAGGACACGTTCAGCCCATAGCACGTAGCATCCACCATCCAGAGCCACTAAGCGACAGTGCCGATCCGCCCACCAGAAGGGACCCTACACCCCGAGCCTGCCCTGGAGGCAGGCAGCACCACTCAGACTGGGATGGTCAGACCTGGTCAGGTTGGCTCGTGACCCATGACCTTGGAGAGTGTGTTGGGCTGCAGACCTTCATGACCACACAGACCAGCGAACGCTCCGGACATTACTTTGGAGCGATGGCCCCAGACCCCATCTGCCCGGGGCTGAGACAGAGGATGGATGCCCGGGAAGAGGAGCCCCGTGGTGCGCACACGGCCGCCACCAGATCTGAGGGAGCCCTCAGAGATGGTCCCCGGAGATGCCCTCCTCCCCGGAGTGTCCCAGGGCCCAGGGGATCCAGCGCTGCCTGGTCTAACTCGGATGCTGTTAGGGGAACCCAAAGGTAGAAATGTAGATACTAAGGGAAATTTTGGTTGGAATGGGAAAAGCCGTCATACAAATGACTGGAAACTAGGAACTGTAGTCCCTTCCTGCGGAGAAGTGTTAGATAAGCCGGCCAAAGTGTCTCCTGACTGCACCTGTCTCCCTCCGCCTAGACTCCTAGACAGCCCTCCGCTGCGTCCAGCACTCACGGGCCTGAGCCCTAACCTCCCTTAGTCCGCGGCCCGGGGGCAGCCCAGGTGCGAGCGGCGCCGTCCACGTCCTCCTGTCCCACGGGGCTGTGGGCACCGGCGGGCGATGGGTCTCCGTCCCACCATACTGTCGGGGACACTTCCAGCAGGGTGCCCTAGGGGACGCCGGTGCTGCAGGTCCCCCCGGGCCTGGGGAGGAGCCAGCCGAGAAGGAGGACGGCGCCCGAGAGCCCAAGCAGCGGGCAACCCCAGCAGGGAGCCCCGTGGTTCGAGCGTTGGCACCTGGAGGGCCAAGCGGGCTCTACTTGGACTCAGTGGGGGAGCCAGCCCAGAGGGTGGGGGCCGGCGTCCCCTCACGGGATCCGGGACTGGAGCCGGACATTCAGCTGGGCGGGGGCGCCTGAGGGACCCTCCCCCCGGCTGCACGTGTCCCGCGGACTCCCACGCCTGCGCTGCGTGGACCTGGACAAGCGCGGATTCTCAGCACAGCCGGCTGAGTGTGGGGTCCCCCGCGGGACCGGTCACCCCCCACGTCTGAGCCATCGAGAGACCAGACCAGCGTCCCGACGTGCTCAGCCTCGTCAGGCTCCTTCATTCTCGTGTTCCCGCGGCCGAGTCAAGCATACGCCTGGGTCGATGGCGAGAACACATCGAAAAGTGTCTCCAACCAGCTGAAGCGCCACAGGGATCCCAGCTCGGACCCCAGTCCCCCCGAAAGGACGTCCCGTGGGTAAGTGCTCAACCCGCAGGCCTCCCGGGGGCTCTCAGGGAGGAAAAGCCGCCGCCGAGACTCAGGGCGCCGGTCGGGGCGAGCGGCACTCGGATGCCGGTAGCAGGAACGCGTCAGAAGCAGCGTCCTCGGCGGGGAGGAGACGCAGAGACAGGGCTCCGAGGTCTTCGGAAACAGCGGGATCCACCGCCATTCCTCCATCACCGTACGCCCTTCACGTGGCCGTGGGTGTCCCCAGCAGGGCGGCAGCGAGCGCGGCAGGCGGCCCCCGGGGAAGCCCACAGAAGCACCTTCCCCAGAATCGCGGTGCCGGCGCAGTGGTGCGCAGAGCCCGGACAGGCGAGGGGGCAGGGAAGTGCCCAGAAACAGGCCGTCTCCAGCCACCCCAGGGCCCTCCCTGTCAGGTGGGTCGTGGCAACCTGTCGGGTGGGGCGCGGGGAGGAGCCTGGCGGGGAGGGGGGAGGAACCCCCGCCGGGATGGGGGGTGGGGGCAGCCCGAAGGCCATCACCCCGGCCTGCCTCCTGGGGAAGCCACCTCACTGCAAAGCCCCTGACGAGGAACTTCCGGCAGATCCGGGCAGACTCACAGGGGGCTGAGTGCCAGTGACCTTTGGGCAGGTGCTCGCCCAGGCCACTCCCGGACGGCGTCACCCTCGGCGCTCAGAGCTCTGCGTCGGGAGCGGTGAGTAAGGTGAGCAGTGTCGTTGCTGTCACTGGAACCCGGCAGGGCCACCCCTCGAGCGCTTGAACCCGTAACCCTCAGACGCCGCGGATGAATACAAACGTGGGGCCTGGTTCCTGGCCGGTGCCGCCGTCCGGTGGTTCCCAGGACACGCCTGACCTCGTCGGCGCTGGAGGACTGGGTGTGGGGCGGGAAGCACGCCCTGAAGACCGGGATCCTGGAGGACAGGCGCGTGTGATCCTGGTCCCCAGGGCAGAACCCACCCCACAGTGTCCCCATGCCGGGACCGGCCATCGGGTGGCCGGACCACCCAGGTCAGCGCCGGATGTCTTGACCACATGTGGCTGGGACAGAAGCGTGGCCTCTTCACGTGGCCTCGAAGAGCCTCGTCCTTTGGCTTCATCTGCTCTTTCCTCGTTGCATACGAGAGGGACGCGGACGTGTTTGCCTGAATCCGTCTGGAATAACAAAAATCTCTAAGAGGTAAGAAAGCTTCGATTCTGAGGTGAATTAGCGTCACTTTTCTGTAACTTTTGAAGCAGGAAGCAGCGCAGTCCCTCCTTATTCCGAGCGTTCTTGGCTTCGGACGACAGTGTGACCGGCTCCCTCCAGGCACCCAAGCAATTTGGGGCTTAGGGAACAGCCGACATGTCCTCTCCAGAGTTTCCAAATCACACCACGTTCCCTAAATACCCTGTGGGAGAAGAGACGAGAAGAGACCAGGCGCTGGTGAGACTCACGAGGGTGGAGGCGGCAGGACAGGCGACGGGCTCGCCCCGGGCGCTCATCCCTCGTCCTAATGAGGCCGGCGCAGATGCAGCGAGCTGGGTTGGGCCGGTGACCCGGGGCTCCCGACGAGGACAGGGATGCACGGGGACGTCAGTCACACAGTCCCGGTTACAAAGTGGACAGGACTCCCTCACACCCGGTGGCCGAGCGCCGGCCCCGGCAGCAGCCTCCGCCCTCACAGCCCGGACGCAGCCGCTCGCCGCGGGTCCTGGGGGCCACGGGCCGCTCTCTCGGGCACCTCCGGGTCAAGCAGCGGCGCTCCGACCCGCATGCGGCAGGAGGGGAGGGGGAGAGGCAGCAGCCACTCGCTGTCGGGTGCTAAAGCTTCGCGACATCACCCCGAGCCTCCCAAGCACACGAAGCGGGAGGAGGAACTTGGCTGTGCCGGGGGCTCCGCGGCAGAAAGACCGTCTCCTCCCCAAAGCACAGACTTGCCGACTCGGACCCCACGGGGCCCAGCGGGCCGACTTCCGGGGCTCCCTCCACAGCTCGGGTGTAAGAGGGAGCAGCAGTGGGCAGGGGACAGTGCGCGTCCTCGCCCGCGGCCGCACGGAGGGAGAAGCCCGACCCCTCGCGACGCTCCGGGCTCCGGGTCTCCTCACTGCGACGCCCCCGCCGCGCCCGTCCCGCCGCTCCCTCTGCACGTGGGTTCGGCCGCGATGCCAGAGGATTAGCCGCCTTTGTCGGAAACTGTTTGGTTCATGAGAAGCAGAGACAAGTCGGAGACTGAGTCACCTCGCCTCGCGCTGGGCAGCAGAACCCCTCTCACGTCGGCTCCGGCTGAGTTTTCCCGGAGGGCAACAATGTCCCTTCCGAAGGCCCGGCCTCGGCTTGGCCTTCGTCCCTCCCCCGTCCCCGCTGTGGCACCGCTCTCCGGTCCTGCGGGACGCCACTGCTCTTGCCGCAGACACTGCGGCTCCCGTAGTCCGCCCCTGGCCTCGCCGGGCATTAGCGGCAGCGGCCCCGCAGCTCCTGCGGACTCTGCTCCGAGACCAGCGCCCCCGCCGGCCACAGGCTGCTCCCGAGCACCATGACCAGGCTGGCGCTAGTCGTGTCCTGTGCGTTTGCTTCCGACGTCCCCACGGCTTGCGGGAGATAAAACACACCTTGACGAAGAGGGGCAAATCCGTAAGCACAGGACGGGGAGAGACATCCCAGGCTCGCTGGGACGACCGGGCGCTCTCCGGGGACGTTCCCGGGCTGCCCGGCCCTGCAGGTGAGGCCCAGGGACCAGCGGGCACGAGGGGAACCGCCCTCCTCTGGGGAAGCCAAAGCAGCCCCACCCCACCTGCGACTCGCTCAGCGCCATCAGCACAAAGGCAGAAAGGAGAGCCCCGATGTCTGACGGCAAAGCTGGGACGGACGCTCTGGGATTTCGGGAGGACGTGCTGAGAACGGTGAGAAGGCAGGCGTGACCGCCCTTCTGAGTCAGGAGGACCAGCCTGGAGGGCACCGGAGCTCACGCGTGTGCGTTCACACACATGGGAAAGCAAAGGGAATAGCAAGCAACGGGGGGTGGTGCCAGCGCTCCCGGCCACACCGCTGGGCCGGGAAACCAGGGAGCGAGAGACCTCGGCCACCAGCCTCCACCCCAGCCTCTACCAGAAGAGGCTGATGTAGAAGCTCAAGGGAGAAGGACACGCCGGCCGGGACGCGGCCCGACAGAGCGATGCGGGCAGAGCCCGGGGCCCATCAGGCAAGCGTGGGCCCACCAGACCCTGCACGGTCTCCACTTCGGGTGGGCAGGCTTCACCCATACCCAGCGCCGCGACCCTTTTTCCAAGAATTATCACTGAATTCCGGGGACATGAGTCACTTTATATTCACCTACTTATTTTGAAAGTGACATTTATCTTGAAAGAAAATGAACCAAGATCCCAAATAGAGAACATCACCGGGTAAAAGGCGGGCTGGGCCCTCCCTTTAAGACCGTGAGGAGCAGGGGGCACCTGGGTGGCTTCAGTGGGTTAAAGCCTCTGCCTTCGGCTCAGGTCATGGTCTCAGGGTCCTGGGATCGAGCCCCGCATCGGGCTCCTTACTTGGCGGGGAGCCTGCTTCTCCCTCTGCCTCTGTCTGCCACTCTGCCTGTGCTCTCTCTCTCTCTCTCTCCGACAAATAAAAAAATAAAATCTTTAAAAAAAATTTTTTTTTAAATAAAAAAATTTTTAAATAAGACTGTGAGGAGCATGTGTGTAAGTGCCAGAAGACGCTCGGGGCACCGTCACCTTGAAGTCACTCTTCAAGCTGTGACAATGTCAGGGCGTGACTCGGTCACCTACACGAGGGTCTGCGCGGGGCCTCCAACTTCCATGCTCTGCAGCAGAGCCGGGAGGGCTTCCCAGAAGAGGTGCTGGGGCAGAGGTCAGGATGCTGGGCGCGGGAGGCCGGGTCCACACCCTCCTCTCTGCCTGGTTTCTCCATCCGTGCAGGGCGGAGGGTCACCCAGGGCTCACCAGGGATCAGCGGAGCCCCCCGTGCTCGCGGAACCGGAGTGCTCACTGCCCTCCGTGCTGTCGGGACAGGCCCGCAGACTTCCACAGCCAGCCCGAGGTCGTGTCCGCCTGCTGCCGCTGTCTGGAGGGGTTCCGTGGCGCCTACTTCTCTGCGGAGAGGTGGGGCCCGTCCTTCCGTCTCATGAACTCACTGGGCTTCTGGCTCCTCGTGTGGGAGCCAAGGGGCCGTTGACATGGTTGTAAGGACCTTTCCAGAGCAATTTGCTACAAATTAAGATTCTACTCGAAAAAGTGGATCTGAATGGACCAGAGTGGGGGACGGGTCCAGACCGGGAGCCCTAGGACGGGGAGTAAGGCTGCAGGGGTCTCCTGGCCCAGGGCTGGCCTTGTGAGCCCGGCTTCCAGCCGCACAAAGGGATTTCAGGAAGGAGAACAGAGAGAAGCAAGTCCTCCGTGGAAGTCTGCAGCTTGTGGTCTGCGTGTGGCTGGGGACACGCTCCTTGTCACGCTTCCCTCCTGAAGCCCTCGGGTCCCAGGACGGAAGCCATCGCTGTCCGGCGGCCCAGCTGTGAGGGTGTGGGACTCAGCAGGACGCAAACATTTTCTCCCTCCCCTAAACCTCGGGGCGGGACGCGTCTTTATCACGGTCAGCTCCTGGCCCACCCCCAGGGCTCAGGACACACCCGTTCTGTCGCAGGTGGGACCACACTTGGCTTTGCAGGTTCCCACTATGCGGGTGGCTGGAGCCTGGAAAGAGTCAGTCGCCGGGGCGTTCGTGTGAAACGAAGCCGCCCTCTGCTACCTTTCCTGGTCCAGACCCCACATCAAGGGTCCTGGTCACTCCTCCCCACCCCCCGACTCCGGTGTGCGCTGAAGCTTTGGCAAAGAAACAGGGCAGGGCAGAGGCCATTCCCCCTGCCCCCACCCCTCCATCTGCAGAGAAGGAGCAGCTCCCTGCCCGGCTTCCTCAGTCCTCAGCCCCGAGCATCCACCCTGAGAAGTGACTTAAGAAAGCGCGGACGTGTGTCCTTGTCTCGGGCCGGCCCAGACGCGCATCACTCTGTATGCACTGGCGTGCGCCGACGTCAGCAGCACCGCGACAGTCGGAGGAAACGGGACGCGAACGGCTCAGGTCCCCGGGAGGCGCCGCTGGGAGGGAGGAGCAGAGGGCAAGCCGGGCCGAACCAAAGGCCCAACCGCAGGACCAAAGCCGAGGCGCCCTCCGCTCTCCACCGCGCCCATTCCCGGGGTGTCCCTGCGGCGGAAAACTCCGAACTCTGTGCACAAGTCGCGGAACAGAGCAAGTGAACGACACCCCCAACATCCAACAAGACGCGTGGGAGTTTCAGCGGCTGAAGACACAGCGTGGTTGGCAGAGGAGAAACTCAGGCCCGCGGGCAGGGGCCCTGCTGGGGAGGAGCTGGGACAGGCCTTCCGCTGGGTCGCTGGTCGCCTTCCAGAGAGTGACTTCCTCTGCGGGTGTGAACACAAAACGTGCGCCTGTGCTTCCGTGTGAGCATTAGTGCACACGCGTGCGCGTGTAACGCCTCCGTACCGGGCAGCAGCTTTCTCACTTAAGTAAACCTGGCGTCTCCGCACGTCCGCACAAACACGGCGTTCCGATTACTTTTAAATGTTGGGGTTCCCCGTCTCACAGGCAACGTTATTGGTCCAGAGTGTGTGGATTTCTTCAGCTCTTGTTGTCCCAGATGAGCCCCGCAGTGAACGCATCTGCACAGGCTGGGCTTCCGGCCCATGAGCAGACGCATTTATGATTCCCGCAGATATGGCCATGTGACCTCCAGACGGGAGGCCAATTTACGGGCCACCGAGGTCGATGGGAGCACTTGTTGGCACAGCCAAGGTACCGAGTCTTCGCAGGTCGCTGACTGAAAGACTGAAAGTGGACATGACCTTGCCTTGGGGGGTGGCCCTGGGTCACGTGGGCCTCCATGGGCTTCCCTCAGGGAGAGACCGCCCGTATCTGTTGCGTTCTTCGGGGTTTCATCCCCCTTTGATACGTGTGTGTTAGAATCACAAGTCTTTTGTCGCACGAGCAGGAAATACTCCTCCCGCTATGAGCTTGGGTCTGACTTTGGCAGAGCGCGTCCTCCTGCTCAGACCATCTTGTCTTTACAGGGCACGTGCTGCCCGTTTCTGTCCCTTGTGTCTTTTGGGATTTGGGCCATCCTGCTTCTGGCCTGACACGATGAGCCCATTTTCCCTTCTGCTCTAGCACGTGGTGGTTTCCGTGTTAAAGGCAGCCGGGGGGCCAGCCGGACCTCGCCACCTGCCAGGACCTTCCGCGTGCGCTCCCGCAGCATCCGACTGTCCGCAGAGATGCAAAGCTACTGATCTTAGATCATCATTTTCTCTTGTAACTAACTCCGAAAGCCCAGTGAGCAATTCTGTCCTTCTGCTGAAGGAGGATCCCACCGGCAAACACCCCGGGAACATTGCAGGACCCGCCTGTTCCCGCACAAAGCAGCAGGAACTCGGCCCCACATCCCCCCCCCCCCCCCCCCCCCGCCGTTAGCAGCAGGCGCCGATCGCCACCTGCTGGAAGTACCGGCAAAGAAACAAAACACAAAGACAAAAGCGCAGAACAGGTTCTGCCTAGAGAAGGCCCTTCTGCTATCCGCAGGAATAAGAAGCACCTTTAGGGGCGCCTGAGTGGCTCAGTGGGTTGGGGCCTCTGCCTTCAGCTCGGGTCATGATCCCAGGGTTCTGGGATCAAGCCCCGCATCGGGCTCTCTGCTCAGCGGGGAGCCTGCTACCTCCTCTCTCTCTGCCTGCCTCTCTGCCTACTTGTGATCTCTGTCAGATAAATAAAATCTTTAAAAAAAATAAATAAATAAGAAGCACCTTTAGATCCTGGAAACGCACTGTGTGCAAGACACCACGGCACAAACTCACAGCAGCCGCGAGGTGGGTCACACGGGGTTCCCGGTCAGCCCTCAGCACGAGGAGGGTCAGGTGGGGGGGGGGGGGTCCCAGGTCCCAGGGGGATCCTGGGTCAGAGCTCAGTGCAAGGTGGGTCAGATGGGGGATCCCACGTAAAATGGGGTCCCAGGTCAGAGCTCAGCCCGAGGAGGGTCACACGGGGTCCCAGATCAGAGCTCAGCCCGAGGAGGATCACACGGGGTCCTGGGTCAGAGCTCAGCCCGAGGAGGGTCACACGGGGTCCCGGGTCAGAGCTCAGCACAAGGTGGTTCAGACGAGGGGATCCCGACGCGGAGCTCAGATGCTTTTCGCAACCCTGTCATTTAACATAACACCATGTCCAGAGATCCAGGGACCCCCTGGAAAATGAAAGTGTTGATGAGAAAATTGGAGTTCGAGTAAACCTCATCCCCTCGGGAGGCGTCGTCATCTCTGTACAGCGTAACTCCTCACCTTCCTGGCAAGCCTCCCCCCACCTGAGATGGCGTCCAAGGGGTCATGAGGCCGGTGATGGGGACGGCGGTGCCGACCACGGCACACGTCACCTCATCTGAGCCTCTCAGGACACCACAGAGGGAAGGTCCCAGGCTTGTCTTCGCTTTACAGACAAGGAAGCCGCAAACTGAGAGGCCTTCAGGGCTGCGGGCTGAGCCGGGCCATCCGCTTCTGCAAAATTCCGTCGTGGGACCACGTGTGCCTTCTACAGGCGTGAACCACAGAGTAACAGATGTTTCGGATTTGGCCAAACTAGCACATTTTCGAAGCTACTTTGTCAAAGACAGAAAAATTGCAGAAAGCCTCCCCAAACCAAATACCAGAGACGTTTCCACTCCTGCGGCGTGTTCTCCAGCAGGGCGGGAGCTGGACATCTCGTGCCGGTCCCCCCACCGCCCCCGCCTCCGAGCACGGCAGGCCGAGGCCGCTCTGAGCGCCCTCACCGCTCCCTGCCCGAGGTTTCCAGGGCCGTGGCCCGAGTCAGGAAGCTGCTGTCTGTTCCCGGGGAGCCCGGAGTCGGTGCTAATCCGTCCCCGAGGAAAGTGGCGCTCGGGGTCCGGCAGGAGCCAGGGGTCTGCGTGCCGCCCAGCTCTCACGGGCTCAAGGCCCCCCGAGAGCGACCCCGCGGAATGGCCTCGGCGCCGTCTTCTGCTCCGACGGGGAGCGGTCCTTGCGGCCGGAAGGGGACGGTGCTCTGGGCCCTTCTGTCTCTGTCACGTCACTTCCCGTACGTCCGTCCACCTTCCTCTCGCCTTCGGCCCGAGGCTCCTGACGGCGGAGCTGTGGCGCGTCTGCCTTCTCTTCCCTGCCTCGTTCGCAGGAGGCCCCGCGAGTGCTCGAGCGTCAGCAGCCTCCGGCCGAGGGTCTCCGAGCCCAGGGTTGGGGGGACAGGCTCCAGGGACCCTGGGCTCCGCCCGGAGCCTGCCCCCATCTTTGGGAGCGTCTGGTGGAGAATGAAGAGCGGAGCAGCCTGATGCGGCGCCTTCCTGCCCGCGGTCAGCAGAGCAGCCTTCCGGCCCAGCAGACAGGCGGGCACACCCCCGGGGACGCCCGTCGCATGGGCTTCGGGGAGCAGGGGCGTTTCTGCCGCGGCACCCCAGCTCCCAGACCCCGAGCTCCGCTCTCCAGATTGCTGAGGAGGAGTGATCGTGAAGCCGCCTCCGAAAATGTTCCCCAAATCTGCCAAAACCTTCTCAGTGGCATCGAATTCTGTGTCCCTCGTTTCAAGTGGGAGGGATTAGGTGAACCCCCTTACCCTTCCGCGCTACCACGACACTATCAGATTGTTTCCAAGACCACCGCCTGGCCCTTCCGTTCAGTCCAAGCCGTCTAATGAGTTGAAGGGCTCAGGCTGGTTTACAGGGCGGCCCTGAGCCAGGCCTCGTGGGAGGCCACACCCTGGGAAGGTTCCTGTCTTCTCGTTTCCAAAGCAGACACCGTAAGTCGTGTTTGCCATTTAAATCAAACCACAGTCCGCTGTTGAGTTGACTTTTTTGCATTTCCCAACAAAATATCTGTTAGCCCCTTGACAGTCACATGCGGACAAGGAGAGCACAAGACCACCCAGCTGTGAGTCTCTGGCCCTGATGATTAATTTTTAAAAAATTAATTACAGCAAATGATGTTGAAGGGATGAGAGGAACAGAAAAACAGAACTCAGTTAAAAAGTTGCTTTCCCCCTGGACGGCAGGCGGGTGAGGAGCTCCGGAGGGCACGGGCCATGCCGCGTCCCGGTGCGGAGGAGGGCGTTTCCCGGGACAGCAGATCACCCTTCCCACACGGGCGCCCCAAGGGGACGTGAGGGGTTGGGGCAGCCGTGCTCGACAAGCTAAGGTCTCACAGCAAAGCCACCCACAGTGGGCTGCCGCCTGTCCCTGAAGGACCACCTGACGCACATGTGGCCCGACCGGTGGGGCTCACTACTTGCTGTGGGAGGGACTTCCCATTGCGGGTGGGGGAGGGGCTGAGGACGTAGAGGCCCCCTGGGGACGGGGTGCTCTTCAGGGCGTCCTGTAGAAGGCAGGGCAGCCCCAGGCCAGTGGCCTGGCAAGGTGAGGGCCGTGGGGTGCCCTCTGGTCAGGGGATATAGTCCGCAGCCACTGTGTCCTTCACACCCTGCCCCCCCCACCCCCCAGGCAGTCCCTGAGGGCAGGTTCCACAGCCCTCCCTGGGCACGGAGAGGACACATTCTGGCACCAGGACCCCGTGTGGCCTCCACGTACCGAGAAGTGCACTGCGGTCCCATTGACCCCTGACCGGCCCCGGCCCGCCCCAGCCCATCCCCACGCAGAGCTGTGGGAAGCCTCCAGCCCCCCACGGGGCCGCGTGACCACCCCCCGAGCCCGCTGCTCTGCCCCTGCGCCTCCCGAAGGGGCCCCGAGCCCGGAGTGAAGGCGGCACCCCCACCCTGAAGACCGGCCCCACTGCTGCAGGGGTCCAGGGACCACGTCCGGGTCTGAGAACCGGCTCCCACTCCTGTCCGAAGACCCGTCCACCGAGCTTGTCCGCATGACCAGAGAGCAAGCCACGCCGGACGCAAGCGCGCTCTCTCCAGTTGTAGTCCGGCCCCAAGGTCGGGGTCAGGCAGGCGCTGCGGAGCACCCTGGGGAGCTGTGGGAGGCCGGGGCCCCTGGTCTGCCCCCAAGGCTGTCCCTGGCCTCATTACCCCTCCCTCCTTCCCCCCTCCCCCTCGCCCCTGCCCCTCCCCTGGAAGAACAAGCCTTCGCCCCTCCCCCCTCCAGGGAGCCCTCCTTTTCGGAGCCCGAGGTCTTCCCACGAAGTGAAGTGGGAGAAACAGAGCGTCTGTCCTCCAGAGCACCGGGCCGTGGGCAGGTCGTCGGCGTGAGGGGGAGAGCGGGGTCCTTCCGCGCCTGGAGGAACCTGAGAAGCATGGAGTCCTCCACGAACGGTGGACAAGTGTGATCACAGAGCAAATGGGAAGCCCCCCGGGGCGACCCCGAAGCCCCAGCCCCAGAAAACTGCACCTGAAGCAAGGCTGGGCGTGGGCTCCGCAGAGCCCCAGGTCACCGGGACGCGGCCCCTCCTGACAGGACCCAGGAGGCTCCCGGGACACCCCCAGCCAGGTCACGGGACCTGAAGGACCCCTGATGACCTCGGTAGGCACCCCGGACGTCTCAGCCTTAAACAAAACGCCCTGATTCTCCCTCCTCCTCGTCTGCACTGGAGGTCAGTCTGGATTCTTTCCGAATGTGCTGGAAAATGAGCGCTCTGGGACAGCTGCCCCGAGCCCCAGGGTTATCGTCTGGGAGAGGGGTGGAGCGCCTTGTGCACCCCCAGGTCTTCCGAAACTGTCCCCCATGACCTTCCTCCTCTTGCCCTTAGTGGTCCCCGAGTGTCCAGCAGCACCTTCCACCAGCGGTCGGGACCCGGGGGCGTTTTAGATGGACGGTCACTGGGGCCTGTCCCCCGCCCCGCTGCACCCAGCCAGGGAGGACTGGGCTCCCTGCCCAGGGTCCTGGTCTCTCGGCGGCCCTGTCTGCCCTGAGGGACCGCTGGCCAGGGAAGGAGCTGGCGTGACGCCTTCACACGGTTGTGTGAGGGGCAGCAATTACCCCCACTTAAATCCCGCGCTCTAGGGAGCACCTGCTACCCTTCTGGGCGGGGGGTGAGGGGTGGGATTAGTCCTTTAAAATCAGTCCCAGAACGGCAGCAGCTCTAAGAAAGTACCGCAGGCTGGGGGACTTGTTGACGAGACGTTTATTTCTCATGTTCTGCAGGCGGGGATCCAAGACCACGGACGCTGACCCCCACAGTCAGTGTCCAGTGAGGACCCGCGCTCCGGCTCACAGACAGGGCCTCACGCCATGTCCTCACACGGGGGAGGGGGAAGGGGGTCTCCAGGCTCTCCGGTGTCGGGGGCTCATCCCGTCTCTGAGGGCTCCACTCCACGACCTGATCCCCCTCCTAGTGCTCGTATCGGGGGGCAGGTTTCAGTACATGAACTTGAGGACACAAACCTCGAGACTGTAGTTGGGGTGAGAGGCACCTGGAGATGAGCTGGAGACAGCAGGTGCCAGACCAGGGCCTTGAGTCTCACCCCGAAAGCCAGGTCCCAAGAGCCCTTCTGCTCGGTCTGTGATCAGTCCCTCGCCTGTCGTCCGTCATTCTGAGACTGGGGTTGGGGCTATTTCCATGGAAGCCCCAATGGTGCATAAGCGAGTCTGTGGAGCCCACGACCCAGGGGCTGGCCCCTGAGGTGCTCAGTGCAGCTGTGGCTACCCGTCCTCTCCCGTGGTAACTCCGCAGGGGCTCTCCTAGCCTTCGGGACTCTCAGGGCCTGAGCCTGCTTCTCTGCGGGCCGGACTCGGATTTCACCCAGGACCAGGACGGTGCCTGCATCGGCTTCCTTTCCCCGCTGCACGGGCGTCCGGCCCCTGATGGACGCGCCACAGCTGTTCGGGGAATGAGCGAAGGCAGAAGCACGGATGGAGCCCGGGGGGGTCTCTGCCCAGTGCCAGGAGCACCGCGGTAAGTTCCCCCCTGGGAACTGGGTGAGCACAGCACAGCCAGAGCAGCCACGGGTCGGTGGGCGTCCCCCCCAGAGCAAACCCTTTGCTGCCTCTCCCTCCAGCACCCCTTGCGCAGACGTCTACCCAGGAGCCAAGGACTCCGAGTCCGTGAAGTCACTGTGGTTGAGACACAGCGCGTGGGTGGACGGCTCTGAAGCAGCTTCCCATGCCTGGTTGAAATCACGGCTGTGAGTGTCCACAGAGGCCGGGGTGAAGCACTTTGTGACCCCTGGGATGAGAAGCTGAGGCCAGAAGGGAAAGGGAAGCTGTGCCCATGCTGGCATTCACTGGCCTTTGGCAAGTGAGGGAGAGGCACATTGCCCAAGTCAGGTTCATTGCATCAAAGTCACTGGGGCACCCTACCAAGATGGTGGCCACCTATGTCCACAGTGACTGGAGTCAATGTAATAAGGGGCTTCCAGTGGGATGGTCTTTCCATGGTCAAATCATTCTCCCCCTGAACTTAGCAGAAACTACATATTTACTGAATAAATAACACTATTTCATAGAAGGCTTAGCAAACACATCACTGTGGCCCACAAACTAACATTTACTGGGTGCATATTAGATGCCATGCTAAGCCCTTCGTAAACATCGGATCATTTCATCCACACAAAACCTTCATTAAGAAGGTACTATTGGACCTTAATGAAGAAGCCGAGACAGGTGAAGTGACTAAAAGACAGCGCAGGGAGCAAGAGCGTGTGCTCTGGAGTCGCAGTCAGAGCTTAAATCCCAACTCCGCCACTCGTGACATCTCACAGGTACATGATGGTGATGAGATGCGGTGATGATGGTGGAGATGATGATGATATGATGGTGATGGAGACAGTGATGGTGATGATGATGCTGGTGATGATGATGGTGATGGTGATGGTGGTGACAGTTTTGAAGTAGAAGCCAGTGGCTGCTGTAGGACACTTGGTACAATTAGGGAAACTGACTGGACAGCAGCCAGAGAACAGTACTGGCTGTTCCCACCAGCATGCAATATTAGGAGAGAAATGTCTGGAACAAGAAACAGAGCTCCATCAACCAGAATGTGAATTCTCCTACACAGAGAGAAGTGTGGTAAACAAGACAAGGAGCTCTGTTGGAGGGCATTTGTGGGGTTTCCGAGCACTTGGCATTGCCGCTGAGAACCAGCCCAGACAGACGCCTCCCAGGCAGCGGGATGCTTATCCTGCCAACTCAAGTGCAGCCGGCGGGCCCGGTGCCTCTGAAGAGCCCCTCGAATTGGGGAGGATAATTTTCTTGACTTTGAACCGAGTAGATCAAGATAGCACACACCTGGATCTTCTCAGGCTGGCTTTTGATGGGGTTGGAGACATCCCCGGGCAGACGCCAAGCCTTCCCGACGAAACTACGAGGCTGTAGAAGACCGTGGAAATCATCAGGCCTCAGAAAACCATAGGTGACTGTGGAGGCGCATTCCCATAAAGTGCATGGAGAGACGAGGTTTTAGTCGGAAGCTAACGTACAGATACCTGCTGAATACGCAAGGCAGTTCAAGGTGGAAACTGCTGTTACAGCAAAGTGCGTATTGAAACAAGGGGAGAACGCAGATAGCGAAGTAGGGTAGGAAAGGGTAGCAAAAGGGTAGGGAATGAATCCGGGCGCTGAGAAGAGCTCTAAGGGCTGGGACGTCTCGGAGGGACATGGGGTCTCGGCACATCGACTCGGTGTAGCTCATTTCTTTGCAAAGCAATTTTCCCTCTCTTGGTTCAGGCATTCTGCAGGGGAGGATGTGGGGTATGAAGAGCCAAAGCCATGCTACTGCCCAGCGGGAAATGGCCAAGTACGAGCCGCAGAGGGAAGGAAGGCCCTTAGCTCTGGGGTGTCGCCTCCAGCGAAGAGTCGCGCACCTACCGCGTCGGCGCCATGCGTTGCCACCAGAGGGCGCCACAAGCCCGCCAGCTTGGCCGGTTCTTCCCAAAATCGAGCACGATTCTTCCGTCCCAGCAGCTGTTGAACACAGCTGTTCTCCAGTGGCTGTAACACACGTTTGATTAAATTCCCGAAACCCCACAAGGTAGAGCTGACTTTCTTTTTTTTTATTTATTTATTTTTTATTTCTTTTCAGCATAACAGTATTCATTGTTTTTGCACCACACCCAGTGCTCCGTGCAATCCGTGCCCTCTCCAATACCCACCACCTGGTTCCCCGACCTCCCACCTCCCCCCGCCCCTTCAAACCCCTCAGATAGAGCCGACTTTCTAAACCATACATTTGTAGCTTTAGATCAAAATACTCTTGACCTCGTCAGTCTGACTTTTGGTCAGTCACAACCTGTTTTACTTCGTCATTTTCTCTCAGACCCTTGACCTGCCTTCATTTCGACAGGACACATTTTAGTTCCATGTTCTGCTCGTGGACGGTGAGTTGTCGCTTCCCGCGCTGACCCGTACAGGCGACCTCTGCCCTGTCGGAGCACGGCGCGGCCTCTGCCCACCTCCACCGTCCCTCCCCCGGTCCCACGGGAAACAGGATGTGAAGCTGTCCGCACTCCCAGACCCGCTGGCGGAGCAGGACGGCTATGCCCCGAGGCCGGCCGGCTGGCGGTCTTTCCAGGCTTGTCGTCCCCGCCCGCGCACAAACCAGTCCTGCCAGACACCGGGCCGCAACCCGCAGGGACCGCGCCACACTGTACGAGGAAGGGGCAGCAGAGAGAGCCTCTCCCGGCGCGCCGGCGGCCGGAGAGCAGAACAGGAAGAGTGACCCTCACAGGCAACACAAGGGAGGGAGTGACACGGACGGGCAAGCTGTCCTTACTGGTTTCTCGTGTGCGAGCTCTTCACGGTGACCCAGCTCTGATGAACTGACCGCCCACGACCACCCCCGTGCACGCCTGACCTGCTTTGGGGGTGCCCGGGGGCCATGTCACCATTCCTGCAAACGGCCCTGGAGAAGGCACGTTGCACCCCCGGGTCCCAGCTCTCAGACGTCCTGGTGGCAGGAGTTCAGGCCCGTGGTGTGTGTTGTCCACGGTGAAAGCAGGAGAACCAGGCTCCAGCGTTAGGGTCGCAGCACACCGGGCTGTGTCACGAGGCTGGAGGCCTCGCCCATGGGCACCCAGTGCCCCTCCACACAGCCTCTTTCTCAGCACAGAGCGTGGGCCCCGGGGGTGGGCACCGAAGCTGCTGGGAGGGCACCCAGGAGGGAGGCAGCGACCCCTTCATTCAGCCGACCACCCAGCGCAGGGAAGGCTCCAGAGTGGGACGCGCTGCCACAAGGCCTGATGGACCTGCCGTGTGGGCACCGAGTGTGGAAAGTCACCATTACCCCAGAGCTCATTTTTGAGCCGTGCCCCCCCCCCAGCAGCCTCACTGTCCCTCGGAAGGTGCCACGGTCCTGGCGCCACGCTGCACCTGAATGAGCTGGGGTCCAGGAAGTGTGTGTGCCCTAGAGTTTGTTCTCCAGAGACAGCGTCAGTGCTGAGGAGAACACAGAAGCTCTTGAGACTGTTCTTAGGCCAAACTACAAATTCAGACTGCACACACACACGTGCACACACTTACACGCACACGCATGAGCATGGCACACACTTGTGTGCGTCCACGTACACGTGCACACACATGCGCACACACACGGGGCCAGTCTTGGGGTCAGCACGGTGGTTGGCGCAGTGTGCCGTGTGCACCGTCATCTGGAGGAGCCTGGGGACGAGGGACCCACACACTTGCCAGGCTGGCCCAAAGCCCGGGGGCTGCCTCCACTCTTCAGAGTGCCCAGTGAGACCCCCAGGCACCCTGTGTGTCAGGGGCTGGCTCGGAGCGGGGTGTTGAAATAGGAAGAAGCTGTGCCCATTGTATAAATTGTTGTTAAACATGTAGGCTCGCACGCTGGGCCCTCCGCTGGCCCCACAACGCCCTGTCCAGCAGGACCTTCCTTCTCTTAGCAAGTGTCTCCCCGCGCACCCTCTGCGAGCTCATTGCGGGGGGCAACCCCTCAGAGGACTCCCACCCGAGGACTCCCCGGGGGCACAAACCACCAGAACCCTGTGCACGTAGGTCCTCAGGCCGGCTGCAAGCCTGTGCTGTGCGATGGGCGGTCACCACAGGTCCCCCAGCAGCAGAGGCATGAGTGTCCCAGACGCATCCCAGAGCTCCAGCTTCTGGTGACCAATGATCACCCCAAAGTGAGAGTGTTGGGGGCTTTTCAGAGAGTTTTCAGAGATGTCCCCCTGTTGAACGGGTGGAGACAGATTAGAATTACGTCTATTCGATATCGCCAAGGAGCTGAGGGACTGCAAATCGGCACGATCCTGGAGGCCGGTCCAGGAATAAATGAAAGCTTCGAACACCCAGAAAGTCAGCTTCTCATCCTCCAACCCGAGAAACAGCAGCTCGGGGGCCCAGACTTCAACGCAAGGATGATCCAACAGCCTCAGGATGGAGGACGGTCGGACATCACCCAAATGTCCAGCCGGTGGAGAATCCATGAACTCTATGGCAGGATAACGAACACGGGATACTTTGTATCCACTATCGTGACATTGTTACTCTGTGTTTGCTAATGAGCAGCAGCTCACAGTTTATGCACAGTGAGGAGCCAAGCTGTGTATTACGCATCCAGTTCTTGCAACAAAGTCACGTACATGTGTACACCCGTGCGTTTACATACAATGCACACGGCACACGCACACAGGACATGCACACGGCACACGGCCTATGTGCACAACAAATACATAAATTCCTGTGAAGTGAGCGATCACAACTCCCGAAGTTTGTGTGGAAGAGCTAAGCTTTACCGAGCTGGGAGCTTTCTGCGTGAGCACATTGGTGCAAATCTGAGTTTGAAGAGAAAGACATCCTTGTGAAAATCCATATGGACCAAAGTCAGGTACAAGTTTCTCATCTGATTATCTGCACACCCCATTGTCTCCCAGGGCGCGGCCAGGTCTGGGAGCTTCTCTCACGGGCAAGGGGTTGGGGGACAGCAGGCAGCCCTGCCGGGGCAGAGGGCTCCAGAGCTGTCTGAGCCCCAGTGACCCAGCACGGAGCCCCGGCTGGTGGCCGGCCGCACACCTCTGCTTCAGGAGGGGCCCGCAGGTGCCCTCAGGGGTAGCCCCCCCGCCCCCAGCTAGTTCACGGCATCTCCCGCTGGTCTCCCAAAGAGACAGTACCTGAGGTGGGACCTCAGCATAAACCCAGAGCCTCTGAACACTGCTGAGATGAAAAGCTCCCTCGCTTTCTTGCTGACCAGCCACGCTCCACAGACCTACGGAATCCTCTGGAAAGGCTGCTGACGGGGCAGGAAGCCACCAAGTCTATCTCTACCCGTGGGTCTCCGGGTCGAGCGGAGAACTTATTGGGAGCAAAAGCATGGCCTGCTCTGGTGACCCTCCCCTTGCTGGGCTGCTGGTGGGGAAGGATGTGGCCTGCGAGGGGTCAGGAGCCGGTTGCAGGGAGACGTCTCCAGCGTGGGCTCTGGTCACAGAAGAGCCAAGAGCGTCAGCGCCTGGTGCTTCCAGGACGCCCTCGAGGACGGAGTGCCCAACGCAAACCAACCTCCAGCGTGGCTTCACCCTGACACGAGTTCCCAGCCACACCATGGGACCTGGGCATTGACGGGACACTGCTCGCCGAGCATTCACCTCTCACTGGTTGATTAACATAGAACCTGCTTTATTGTATGGTCTGAGGTCATCTGAATTTCCCCGATGTTTGGACAGTTCCACGGCACCGTTTTCTGAACGGCCCCGCTTCCTGCCTGACTCAGCCGTGTGACGAGCGTGCGTCCGTGTCCATCCCGGGACCCGTGTCCGTCTGCACGGACACGCGAGCCCCGTCTGCCTGCACTTCCGCCGCTGCCCCGCTCTCGCTCTTGTGACTGGTGCCGCTTGAACGTCACAAGACAGCGCAAGCGTGACTATGTCTGCTCAGTCTCCATTTCCTCCAACACTTTCTTGGCTGTTTTCACACATTTGTTCTTTTTTCAAGAATTTTTAAATGCACGAGAATATTTGATTATAAATGCAGTACCTTTATAAATGGATTTTACAAGAAACTCTCTATAATATTTGTCTGTTCAAAAATGGTATCATCTACAACTGATCATGATTCTGCATCTTCCATACTAACGGGCGCCCGTTACTTCCTCTTCATATTCCGAAGCATTTCCCAACGCTCCAGAGCAACGCGACATGTGGGAAGGAACAGAGGCCCCTGTTTTCATTGTAGCAGGTGTCTGCTTCGTGCCTCCCTGCCAGCAAGGATCTGGGTTGGCAAAGGAACTTCACCTGCTTAAAACCTGTATTTCTGTTCCAGCTTGACCAGTATTTACCCAGAGAAAGCTGGAATCTTGAGAAATAGAGCACTTGTGACCCTTTAATTGTAACCCCGTGTGCTCTCAATGCAATGTATGTGACGGGAGGTTTCCTGTATTTGGTTACGTGTGCAACCCCGGGATGGTCAAGCCGCCTTCCGTTCTTGTGTAAGAACCTCATGCAGGGCCATCACATCCCTAGCCGGGAGGGGCGGGTCTACACAGGCTTGCGTGCGTGTGCACATGTTTGCACACACGTGTATTTAGCAAAGATCAGGGAATCCCAGAGGAGCCCTGTGCCCTTAGCATTTTCCTCTCTTTTTCACATTTTCAATTTTTCACGTATTAAAACTTCTTTAAGCTAAAAAGAATTTTTGGGAAAAAAGTAAAGCTGCAACATTGTCAAAATTTATTATTTAGACTTGGACACTTCAGATCTTTTCTGTCCTCCTACACATTTTTCACATGATTCTGGGAATAATGAGGTATGTGTGACGTTTGGACCTGCCCCTTTCTCCGGCCGCCTTTCTAAATAATTTTCACGTGGTGTGAGGCTCCTCCCGTTTCCGTTTTAGCCACTGCTTACTCTGCTACTTATCCCGCCCCCATAGCTTCCACTGTTGTAAATTTAATTAGCCCCTTCCCTCTTAGAAAACTGAATTTGACAGGCGTCTTAAGTCATTTTTTACGGGATACACGCGGCATAGAACACTGTGTAAACTCAAGGTGTACAAGTGTTCATTTGATGACTTCGGTTTACATATTGTACGAGACTGTCAGTGTAGCAATAATTAGCATTTCTATCCCATTGCTTAATTATCCGTTCTTTGTCGTGGTCAGAATGATTACGTTTCAGAGCGTGAAGTCCAACGGCTGTGGTTCAACGCGGCCGTCTGCACTCATCAGCCTGGCACTGGACCGCTGTGGCGTATTTCTTACTCATTGCGAGTTCAGACCCTTAGACACCATCCGTCTTTTCCCCAGAACTCCCGAACCCTGGGGACCACGACGCTCCTGCGTTTGATTTTCTAGATTCCACGAGTGGGATCATGCACTACTTGCCTTTCTCTGACCTCTCGCCCCACAGAACACCTCCGGGCCCGTCCAGGCTGTTGCAGACGGAGAGCTGTCCTTGCTCGTGGCCGGCCAGCGCTCAGTCGGGTCACACACCACGTCTCTTCCTCCCTTCACGCGTGGACAGGTAGGTTGTCTCCGTGTCTCGGCTCTTGTGAACAGTGAGGCAAGGCACTTGGGCCTGGGACGACCGATGTCTTTTTAAACGTTTCTGGTCACTTATTTCCTTGGATAAGCATCAGGAGTGGGAGGGGCATAAGAAATGTGCCCATTTTGGTGATTCTTTACAGTGACCGGATGGTGTCAGATCGGACTGTGTCCGTGAGCTCGCTTCGCCGCGACCCACACGGGCCCGGCAGCGGAAACAACGCCTGTTCTCGCCCAGTCCTGGAGGCGAGGCCAGAGGTCCGACACGCACGTGTGGGCTGGCTGGTGTCTGCGGAGGCCTCGCTCCTCGGCGTGCAGCGGTCATCTTCTCCCTGTGTCCCCACCTGTCATCTTCTGTGCACGTCTGGTCCCACTCTTCTCTACTTGCCCGGACCCCAGGCGCTGTGGATCAGAGCCTGCACGCTGGTCCCTCAGTGGTGCTGGCTCTGCGAGCTGGAGCTTACCTGGCCCCGGGGGGGCAGAGGTCTCCTGGGGCAGGGGCGGGGGGGTCCAGGTGGAGAGAAAGAGCCTGCGGCCGGCTGGTATGGGAATGACCACAGGACCCTGTGCCCTCACCCTGGCGCTGCACACTCTGGGCTCCTGGCTCGGCTGTCCCGTCAGAAAGGCCATTTCGCCTGCCCAGGACTGCCCTGGAAAACCCCTCTGGAGCCTCCTCTCCCTCCGGCTTTGCCCCCAGAAGCCTAGCAGGGGCCGCTCAGCTTTTCCTTCCCCCAGTAGTTCTCCTGTCTCTCAGGATCTTTCTGGGATTCCTAGAGCCTGGTGTTGAGGTCATTGAAACTGGCGCTTCTAGTTTGACCCTTGGTGCTTTTCCTCTGCTTGCACTTTTCTCTCCCTCCTTCCCCGTAGACTCGGGACGGCCACCTCCCGCCCACGCTCCACTGTATCCATCTGTCCTGTACGGAGCCACCTGTGATGTTGTCACTTACAATACATACATACGCAGATTTAGTCTTTGACCCAATTTCCAGCGCAGGGCACCTACAACCTCCGAATTCCCCAAGCGCTGAGAGTGTAGTGTTAAGAAGTGACCTTTGGAAACCAGCGCCCGAGGGTGGGAGCAGGTTGCGAGGGGCCAATCACACGACTAGAGCCTCCCGACTTTCAGTCCCACCGCCTACCCCGGCGAGAGAAGGGGCTGGAGGTTGGGTTCAATCACAAATGGCCAATGATTTCATCAATCAGGCCTCTGGAGGGAAACCTCCATGAAAACCCCAGTGAACGGGCTTGGAGAGCTTCCAGGTTGGTGAAGACGAGGGGATTTGGGGAGAGAGGCACACCCAGCAGGGTCACAGGGGGCCCCAAACCTTCTCCCATACCTGACCTTTATGTGTCTCTCCCAGGGGGCCGTCCCCGTGGTGTTCCTTCCAAAAATACCGGTGATCTCAGGAGCTTCCTGAGTCTAACTGGCCCTGTGAGCCACACCAGCCAGTCATCAGACGCCAGAAGGGGGTTGCGGAGACCTCTTGGTTATAGTCTGTTGGTCAGTGCGTGTGGGTCTGAGCCCCTAACCTGTGGGGTCTGACTCTGACTCCAGCTGGATGGGGTCAGGGTGAAGTTGGACTGTAGGACCCTTGGTTGCCCAGCACTGCCGAGCAAGGGACCACCCTACCACACACACACACAGAGACACACACACAGAGACACACACACAGAGACACACACACACAGAGACACACACACAGAGACACACACACACAGAGACACACACACA
>NC_081561.1:148360899-148382612 GCF_022355385.1 Mustela nigripes | reverse complement strand
CACACACACACAGATACACACACACTCTCTCTCTCTCTCTTCATCCACTCAGCCATCAGGGGACACTTGGGTTGTTCCCACATCTTGGTTACTGACATGTTCAGGGACGAATAAAGGGTCTTGCTGGGATGGTCCCTGACCCGGGGGCCCAGGGCCGGCTGAGGAGACTGGCTCACTCAGTGTCAAGTACAGCAGTGGACAGTCTCCGCCCTTCCTCGGGGGATCCCTCCCTGGGCCCCCGCGATGGCAATAGCCTCGTGCCCAGCACCCCACATAACACACCGAGCTCTCCCCACGCCTCCCGGGCAGACTTTCCCTCCGTGGGTCCCCGCCGTCTACGCAGCGCCTGCAAAGCCAGTGGGTCGGCGCGGGGCTGCGGGTGGGGCGGTTCGCAGTCTGCGGCGCAGGCCCGGGGTCCGGCCGGTGCGGGACTCGGAGTCCCCGCACACGGTGTTCAGCTCAAGCCCAGAGCCGGGGCTTCTCCAGGGCCGCGCGCTCACCTCTCCGCGCCCGGGACGACGCCCGGACGGGCGACCCCCGGAGGCTCCCGCGACCCGGCGAACGCTGAACAATGCGACCCGGGATCCCGGCGACCGCGGTACGCTGCGACCCCCGCACTGATAACCCTGCGGCGGGCAACTCCACCGCTGCCTGCGAGCCGCGCCCCTCTGGCGCGGAGTGGTGACCCGGCGGGGACCCGGGACGGCGCGGGGCGGAGCGAGAAGCGCGGCACGGAGGGGGAGGGGAGAGATCGGGGGCGGCTGGACCGCGCGCGGAGACGCGGCTGGAGCGCGGCGTAGTCGAGAGGACGGGGTGGGCCGTGAGGGCAGGGGAGGGGCAGGAGGGCGGGGAGGGAGGCGGGGCGGGGCGGGCCGGGGCGGGGCAGCGAGGGGTTAGAGGCGCAACCGGGAGGGGAAAGGACCTTGCGGGGCTGGGAGGCGAGGGGCGGGAAGGGGCAGGGCCCGGAGGAGAGGGTCGCAGCGCAGGCCCGCCGCGGCTCGGCTCGGCGCGCCCCATGCGATCGCCCCCAACCGCGGCCCCCGCGCCGCTCAGCCGAAGTGCGGGAAAAGCGGCGGCCGCGTTCACGCTGCTGCACTCGGGTCCCGACCCGGACCGCAACCCCGACCCGGACCCCGATCCCGATCCCGACCCGGACCCAGACCCTCAGCCGGAGCTGGACTCAGACCCCGACCCGGACCCAGACCCAGACCCCGACTCTGACCCAGAGCCGGACCCTAATCCAGACCCGGAGCCGGACCCTTGCGCCTTCCCGGACCCCGATCCGGAACGGCGAGCCCGACCCGCCCTGGGACTGCTACCCCCGCCGGGAGCGCGTCTGTCCCTTCCCCGAGACCCCCCCCCCCCCCCCCCCCCCACGGATGGGCCACTGGGGGCCGCGGGCTGGACGGGCTGTCTCACACACACACACACACACACACACACACACACCAGCCCCCCCCAAGCCCCCACCCTATTCCCGGCAACCTTGCCTTTAGGAGTTTGCACCCGGAAGTCCCTATTGAAGGGCTCCCTGTTACCCCCTTGGTGGCTTCTGACTTAGAGGCAGGGTCTGGCTCGGCTCCTGGCCCCTTGGCCCAGCACCCTGCCTCTCCCGCATCCGGCTCTTCCCCCTCTGCACCCCTCCCCTCTTTCCTCCTGGACCTGAGGCAGGTGCAGGGGCTGCGCAGCCCGTTAACCTTCCCTTTAACCTTCCCCGGGGTGGCCAGAAATTCAGTTCCCTGAGCTTGTTTGGAGCCCGCTGGAGCAGGGGTGCCCAAATAGACTCAGAGGCCGCCAGCCTCCCTCCCCCGGTGCCACACCCTCATCAGGCACCCCAGGGCTCTGAGAGCTGGGACCTGCCATGGTGTGGGGGGACATGCTCAGGAGGGGCGGCCCATGAGCTGGATGCGGCATCTGGAAGCCCCTTCCTGCTCCCCTGACCTTGGCCGCACGCCCTGCCCCCTGCCCGGTGGGAGATGTTCCAAGCACTGGGCCCGGCAGAGTGAGGCCCTCCGGACACCATCTGGACAGTAGATGCGCCTGAACCCCGAGGAGGCGTCTATACAAACTTTGAAGATCCCTGCAGGCCGGCGCGGGGAGCTCCGCATCCTGAGGTCGCCCAGGACAAGCCCGACTGCGAGTTCCCCGCTTGGAAAAGCAGCGGTCCCCAGGGCGGAGGGGCCTCTTTCCTCAGTCGCTCCCGGGCCTCTGTGTACGGCGCCCTGTTTGGAATTTCGCCCAGGAAGCTCCAGGGGTCCCCAACAGACAAAGAGCAAAGCACAGATGAAGGGACGCCTGTCGCCGGCGGCACACAGAGCTCGGGCCGGGGAGAGCCTTTGTTTACTGCGGCTCGTGGTCCCCTGGTGAGGACCTTGCCCTGCAGAGCCCCGGGGGACTGTCGGCGGAGGTGTCCACTGGGCCGGGCCACAGAGCCCTGGGGGGTGTGGTCAAACGTCACTGGAACGCGGCTGTGAAGGGGTTTTCAGGGGAGACGGGCCTCGATGTCTCGGACTCAAGTAAAGCAGGTACGTCTCCTCCGTCATGCGTGAGGGCCACGTCCGATCAGTTGAAGGCGTCAGAACACCAGTTTGAGGCCCTGGGGTGGGGGCGGTTCTGCTGCCCACGGCCTTCAACCTCAGCTCTGCCCGGACCTCCAGCCCCACAAGCCCTGGAACCAATGCGGCAAACCTGCCCTCTCCCGCAACCCCACGGTGCGCGTATCCTGTCGGTTCCGCGCTCTCTCGGCTCTCTGAGAAGGGACCGCTACTCCCCGGGGCCCACACCCACTCTCCTCATCTAAGCGCTTGGTGCTGACCAAGGAGGGATCTTCAAGGCTACGATGTGCCCCAGGGCAGTTCTGGTCTGGAGGCCGCGAGGGAATGCTCCAGGCCTGGGAGGACACCGGGCGGGGTGGGCTCCTCCGTGGTTTGCTTCTAACCCCGTGGATCCATTCTGTTCTTGAGCAATTCTCCTGCCTCCCTTGTACGGTGGTTCCCTCCTTATAACATGGAAGCAGCATGGCCTTTTTGTCTCATTGGACTGTGTATATCAAGGCATTTGGGAACGTTTAAAGCATAAATACAACATATATTTAAATACGAAGTACAGATGTCAGGTGTTAGCCAAGCTCCCCGGCAGCGTAGAAGGCAGCCGGGGGTCCCCGCCACCAGCCTGGGAAAGCTGACTCTCCAAGGCCAACTGCTACAGAGTGGCTGGCGGGGCCCGGGTCACCTGAGCAGCACAGGCATCTCCTAAGACAGGCCCGGGTGAGGATGTCTGCTCACCATTCGACCCAGCACCGCGCCACCGGACAAACAGAACAGGAAACACAGCGAAGCCAAAAACGTTTTCATTCTACCTCTAACCATGGGGGTTTGTTTACCTCTTCAATTCTAGTTGACTTGCCCTGAACTCGGCTTCTCAAGTGAAGGAGCAGAAGGTTCTGGGTCGTTTTGAAGAGCAGGTGCCGTTCAGAGAGTCTGACCAGGGAGGTCCAGGTACGTTTATTTTACTCCAAACAAAGCACAGTCAGAGTCTCTAAGAGTTCCAAAGACTTGGCCTCTAATCCCATGTCTGTTTCCTGCAAAGATCTAAGAACCTCTTTGAAGGTTCTGTAAAAAGACCGTGAGTTTGCCTTCCTTGACCTTCCTGGGACACCGATGCCGCCTTGAGCAAGAGAAAACCCTGGAGCTGGTCCGGGAAACCTGAGCCGCCTTGTAAAGGCTAACGTACAAATGTGAAAGGAACCTCGCTGTAGTCCACAGTGACCTTCCTACTTGGGGCTGGACATCACCGAGTGCAACACCACAGGTGTGGGCCCGTTGCAGCGGACAGGCTGGAGGACGGAGTGCGTGCGTGTCGCCTGTGGCCTTGAGCTGGGCAGTGGGGGAAGCCACATGGAGCTCGAACAGCTTTGGGTCCTCAGGTCCCTCTCCGGGACCGGGCGTCGTGTGCCCCGGGCTCCTCCCGGCCGCCTTTGCACCGCTTCTCTCTGGCCAGGTCGGCCTCACGGGACAGCAGCCGTGGGGCCACCATCGGGGCGGTCTTCTACCCGGGCCAGGTGTCCATCCATCGAGTGGGTCATTACTGGGCACTCTCTTTAGCCCAACGCTTGGTAAGGCCGTGGGGACACAGCAGCCAGGACGCACACCGTGTGTGAAGGAGCTTCGTCCGTGAGCGAGGCCAGTCACGGCCACGACACCGGGAGAGCCGTCGCGGCCCCACTGCGTGCTGGGGGTCAACGGAAAGAGCGGGGCGAGCTGGGCGCCTCGGGAGGGAGAGCTGTGGGCGGCCAGGGCGCCCTCCCCACAGAGACCGGCGTGAGAGGTCAGCCTCGCCGAGAGCCATGGGTGGCGGGAGCCCCGGGGGCGGCGGGGGGCGGGCTCCGCTGTTCCGGAAGCTGGAGGGGCACCGGCCGGCAAGGCCAGCCATGGAGACCGGGGACGGCAGCCGCCCGGACTCGTCCCTCCAGACCTAGCGTCTCCGTGACAGCATACGGGCTCCGAGTGAGGGGGAGAGCTGTGGGGGCGGGGGAGGCCGTCAGCCTGATGTCCCGCGGTGGCCACCTTTGCGTGGCAGTGAGTAGACAGGGGGTCCCCACCAGGCGGGTGCCGTGACCCCACTCAGCAAGGTTTCTGGGTGCCTGCTGGGCTCGCGTGCGGCTCTGTGGCCCGGGTTCTCAGGCACGGTCCTGGGAACTTGCTGAAAATGCAGATTCCCGGGCCCCCGCCTCACGGGCTGGGCCTGCCGCGGAGCTGCCGTGCTCCAGATGTGCACTGGGGTGGGAGCACACTGCGCCTGCGAGCGGGGCGCCCCCAAAGAGGCCAGATTGGAGCCCGCAGGGATGGGGGAGTCTGCAGAGAGCTCGGTGGGGAGAGATCTGGCGGGGAGGCAGAGTTCAGCCAGGGGGCCCGGAGCACCGAGGGGAGGAGGAGGGTGGAGAGCACTCTCCTGGGGGAGAGGAAGGCCTGAGCCGGGCTCCTGAGGCACAGAGGGCAGCTCGTGGGGGAGACTCGGAGGGCCCGGCCCCGCAGGAGTCTGGAAGCGGTGGGCCCCACGGGCCGCTCGCCCCAGGGTCTCTGCAGCCCTGCGGTTCTGAAGGCAGGTGCCTGTGGCTTTGCTATACTGTGCTGGGGACTGCGAAGTGGTCTCGACAAGCAGGACTGGGTGTTCTTCGTCGTCCCCCACCAAGTCCTTGGAGAGTCGGCCTGACGCACCGGGGGTGACAACACCTTGCACTTCGCAGAGCACCTCTGTCCTACGGAGGCAGTGAAGGGACGGACCCCGGGGCCCCGCATGTGCCTGGGGGCAGCTCCCTCCGGGGCCTACGGGAGTCGGCAGACCAGGCCGGTAAGGGGCTCTCGACACCCCTGGGCTCCAGCGAGCAGGCCGGACGTGAAACAGGTAGGAAACCACGGGCAGCGGCCCGAGGCCTGGATTCCAGAGACAGTCCGCGAGGCTCAGTTTGCAAGTCTGCACGACGGCCTCAGAGGCCACCCAGGGGTCACTGCGTCAGCCCTGGGCAGGTAGTAGCTCTGTTTTAGCTCAACATATACTTGGCGAGTCCACACAGTGGGGCTACGTCCGTGAACAAGGCTTTACAGAGCTTCCTCTCCAGGGGGAGAGAAACGATGAACGGCGTGTCTGGTAACGCTCGGTGCCGTGAAGGACGGGGAGCCCCGGGAATCAGGACGGGCCTCCCCGACAACAAGGCACGTGAGCTGGCTTCTGAAAGCCAGGCCGGTGTGCAGGACGAGCCACCAGAACGGCCGACGCACGGGTCCTGGGGTAGGAAGACAGGGAGGCCAGAGAGCAAACAGGCTGGCCCGTGGGGTAACTGTCCGTCTCCAGCTTCTCCCTGGAGGACAGTGGAGCCAGGCTTGGACATGATACACCCCACGGTCAGCAGGATTCCGGAGGCGGAGGTGTCGGGTATGTGGGCAAGTCTGAAAGCGGAGACTTTGGGAGCCCATGGTCCTGGCCCAGGCGGGAGACCAGAGCGGTGTGGACCGGTGGTGTTGGGGGTGGGTATGTGGGCAGGTCGGCGCGACGGTGTTTCAAAGGGAATTCGGTACTGTCTGGACTCGGGGTAGGGGAGAGAGGAAGGAGGCGGCCCCCAGTTCTGTGTCCGAGCAGCGGGAAGGATGGACATCGTTGCTGAGGGGCTGTCCTCCGCGCTTCTCAGCGAGGACAGCAGAGCCTGCGGAAGCTCGCCCGTGGCTCAGCACGCGCCCCTGCATCAGTGAAGAAGGGCTCCTGCCGGGGGCCGTGGCTCCCGCTGTTGGGCCCGGCTCCGGGCCGTGCTGTTCCAGCCGTGGGAGGCCTTCTCGTCCTCCAGCAGACTCCTGCTCCCACCCGGAACCCCAGGGACACCTCAGTCTAACTCCGAGTTACCCCCCCCCCCCTGCAAGGTGCCTTCTGGGACGTCTGGGGCCCCAGGGGCTTCGGAGGGTCAGCGCTGGTTCAGCCAGTAAGGATGCGGAAACGAAGTCACTACGCTGGTCCGCTTTGTCCCGACGACGTGCGCAGTGACCCGGCCTGGGGATGAGTGAACAGCCCACCCCGGCTGGGCTGCCGTGTCCCTGTGAGTCACGGAGGGTGGGACAGCCCAGGTTCCCCAGGAGGGCACCGGTGGCCCGTGCCACGGAGAAGGAGGCTTGCAGGCGGGCCTCCCAGGAGTGGAAGTGAGCCATGGCAGACAGACGGACAGACAAGGAAATCACAGGCACGTCTGTCTGTCCCTGTCACTGATGGGGGTTGAAAGGTGAGGGGTGGGAGGGAGCTCGGAGCTCCAAGGCTTGGCCTGTCTGTGTGTCTGTCTGTCCACACAGCACCCCCAGGCCGCCCGCCCCCGCTCCCCATCCCAGCGAGCCGTTAGGCCTCAGTAACCGCTGCGGTGGCGGGGCTGCCCGGCCCCCGCCCCTGCTCGTCCAGCCCCCTCGGCGGCAGCCCGCCTTCCCCGCCCTTTCCTGCGGCCGAGGGCGCGGGCATCAGGGCTCTGCTGTCCCACCACGTGTCCCAGCCAGACAGCATCGGCGGCCCTCGGGCGGGGACCCAGCTTGGGAGCCTCGCCCTCTCGTCCCCACCTCAGTGGCAGTGATGACGTCCTAGCTGTCACCTGTCCAGGGTCGGGGGGCCTCGGTGGGACTCCTGCCAGCTCTTCCCGGGGACTCCATGGAGTGGGAGACCCACCGTCCTGGGGGTGGGGCCGTGGTTCCAGGTGCACACCAACCACTGTCCACCGCCGCCATCCTCTGGCCGGCCCCGGCGACCCCCAGTTCTGGGTGTCCCACGAGGGAGGGCACAGGAAGGTGACAAGGGCCACGGTCCACAGGGACTCTCCTGGAAATGGAAGGGTGGGTGCAATGCGGAAGACGTCTTACTTCTCCCCTTAAATGCTGTGACCGAGGGGGGCTGACACATGATGCTTGAGTGGACGTCCCGGAGGCCGGCGCTGCCCCTCCTCCACGGCAGGAGGGCAGATCTCAAGGCGGGATGCGCTCACAGTCGGCCAGGCAGCCTCCACTCGCCAACGAGCTGGTCGAGAAGCTGATCTCACTGGCCACCCCTCGACTCTGTCCCCAAAGAGGCCCTGTGGCTGCCGGCCAGCCCCTCCTCTGGGGCTCTGTGGGGCGTGCGTGGGGCATCCCTGCCCTGGGGCTCTCCGTGGGCCCGCAGCGGCAGCAGGGGAGACGCCAGCTCAGGGAGGCTGGGAATCAAGCACCGCCTGGTGAGGAAATGCATGACTCCTTCTGCACGTGGGGTGTGCTCCTGTCTCCCAGGGATGCAGGGGCCATGCTCCAGCCCCCAGCCTGGGGACAAAGGTGCATCCCTGTCCTTGTCTGCCACACCCGGGTCTGGGGGCCCCCGTGGGACCCGTGCCAGCACCCGGGGCCCTAGCACGCCCGCTCGTGCCGTGCCACTGGGCCCCAGATGTGCTTCCGTCCGGCTCACCTCACTCACAGAGGCCCTGGCTCAACAGGACGGTCGATCTTTCTGATTTCAGAACACGTGTCCATGGTGACTCATCTCTCTGAAGGGACCCCCTCCACCAGCATTTACACAAAAGGCACATGCCATTGAGTTATAATGAATTCAACAGTTTTGTGCCCGTTTCTGAAAGATCCGTGCCTGCCAAGAGACAGTGTTCCATGAAGGGGTGGGTGACCCGGGACCTCTGTCCCAGCTGGCCTGCGGTCCAGGGGAGACCGAGGCGGCCTAGGGACCAAGCAGGGCCTGTCTCAGAGGCCAGGGGCTGCTGGGGGCCTGATCTGTGCTGTCTCCGGAAAAGAAACACTCACTACAGCCTGGGCCTAGGGGCTGGTGGTCTCTGGTGTGCCCAGGGATGTCCCTCCCCAGGGCCTGAGGGTCTCGTGCTCCTGGGGGTGTGGCGTTCACAGCCCTGGTCCTGCCACATCCAGGGGCCACGGGTCCCCCACCAGCCTTGGCTCCTGAGAGTCCCTCCCCTGGTCTATCCTCTCGCTGTCCCAGATGTGCCCTGCTCTGTGCGGGGCTCGTGGGGATGGGTGTGAGTGCAGGCCCCGCGTCCTCCTGCAGGATGGGGGCAGACCCTGCTCCTCGCCCCCGAGCAGTGTGTGAAATCCCGCCCAGCAGCGTCTGTCCCACAGAGCGGTCGTCTGTGCCGAAGCCCGTCGCAACCTGCGTCGAAGGTCAGCAAGAGAAGTGGCGGCTGGCGCGGCCGGGCCGGTGTGGGGGCCTCCCGCACGCCCTGCTCCTGGGCTTTCGGTTTGAATTGAGGTCAAGGGTTCTGACCGGGAGGCAAACACAGCACGGTCCGTGTGGTCAGCTCAGAGCCTCCCCTGCTCTCGTCCTTCTCTGGACCAGCTCTTCCTGCTCCACTGGGGACAGGGAGCCCTGGCCCGCCCCGTCCCAGCGAGGCAGGTGGCCCCTGTTTCCCGAAATGCTGAGCTGTCCTTCCAGGGTCGTTACAGGAGCGATGCTTCCCATGGGATCCCAGGAGGCTCCCCGCAGGTGCAGGCTAGAAATGCCATAGCAGCCCTGGGCGCGTCTCTTGGCTTTCTGCACCTGTTTCCCCAGTAGTAAAATGAGCCAAGCTGGGTGCCCCTGGCTGCCAGTCCATCCCGGGACGGTGGGAAGGAGGGAAGCGCTTGGTGAGGTGCTGTGAGGCCCCTCGGGGCCTGCGGGCTCCGGGCCCCAGGGAGACACATGGCTATGCACAGCGGGCACAGGGGTGCAGGTGAGGGCAGGCCACCGCCGGACCCTTCACAGCCCGACACCTAAGCAGCGTGACCTCTGAACGCAGAGTCCTCACCCCAGAACGCGTCCTGGTGACCACGAGCAAACCAGTGCGGGAAAGGGGGCCTGTGTCAGCAGGGCGAGCGAGGGGGCTTGGAGGAGAGGCCGGCAGGCCCGCTCCTCCTCCTTCGGACTGTGTGCTCCGCACGCCCACACGCTCGCACACGTGTGCTCACGCCGCGCCTGGATTTTCACGTTTTTCTACGGTATTATAACGTGTTACGTACTTTAATAGCTTTCCGGGGGTGTGACTCAAATGCTGTAAAATGCACTCCTTTGACGTGAACAGTTTGGTGCATTTAGCGGATCTGTGGTCCGCAACCCCCGCCTTCTGAGGTGTCCCTGCGCATCACCCCAGGCCCAGCGGCTGCGACCCGCTCCCTGCTCCTTCGGGCGTCGCCCGCCCCGGCCAGTCCAGGGCTCCCCAGAACGCGCGCTGTGGGCCGGCGGCCCGGGGCAGCCTGCTTCGGCCTCGGTTCCCGACTGGCCCGGCCCCGGCCCCGCGGGGGTCCCGCCCCGTTTCCTGGAAGCTGGGCCGGCGACCACTTCCCGAGCCCGGTTTTCGGGAGGTTGTGGGCAGCCTCTGCAGCGCCGGGGGAGGGGCTGGCGCAGCCGCGGGGGCCGGAGGGGGCCGGAGGGGGCCGGAGGGGGCCGGAGGGGGCCGGAGGGGCCGGAGGGGAGCGGGGCGGGGCGGGGCGGAGGCGGGGCAGGCGCCCCCGCGCTCCCGCTCGCCCCGCCCCGCCCCGCCCCCTGCATCAGAAGAGCGTGGACGAGCGGCGTGTTTTCCAGGGGGGGGGTCCTGCCACGTTCCTGTTTCCCCAGGGGAGGACCGCGTCCGCCTCGCCGCTAAGCCCGGGAGCTGGGGGTGCGGACCGGGGCGCAGGGGCGGAGGGCGCGGAGCCGGCCTTCCCGGGCGTCCGCACGCGGCTCCCCGCACCCGCCCTGCGCTCTCAGCGGGCGGGGCGTGGGGACGGGACGTGGTGGGGGCGGGGCTGGGGGCGGGGCTCGGGCGCGACCGGGAAGCGCACCTGCGGGGAGGACGCCCGGTGTCCCCTTTGTCTCCCGCAGGCGCTCGGAGCCCCGTGGCCCGAAGCCCTGAGACGCGGACCCCAGCCCCAGGCGCAGGGGGGGCGCGTCACCCCCGCCGCGCGGCCTCGGGACTTGAGCGCGGGTTCCCCGCTCGCTCCGTGCGCGCTTGGTGGGGTCGCCCGCCGCCCCAGGTCCTGCCCGTGTGCCCGGAGGCCCGCGGAGAGGAGCGGATCCGGCCGTGCTGGGCGGAGCAGGAGCCGCGGCGGCCGCAGTCGCTGACCCCAGGCCCTCGGAGGCCCGCGGCATCACGAAAACCAGCACGTGCTCCCTGGGGCTGTCGGCCTCGTCGGGAACGGTCAAGCGCCCGCAGAGAGGCTGCGCCCGTGTCCGGGGATGGACAGAGTAAACGATGGCGCCGCGGCCCTGCAGATCCGCGGGGAACCGGCCCAGCCGGGACGCGCCGGCCTCTGGGCGCAAGGGGCGCATGCGCCGACTGGCAGAGCCGGCCCGCTCCCTCTGCGGGTCTGCGGCCCAGACCTCCTCACCCCTGCAGAGCGACAGCAGAGGGGACAGGGGGACCCAATTTCACAGGACCTGCCCAGCGGCCTCACAGCACCCCCTGGACGCCGCAGGGGCAGGAACACCTGCTCCCGCATCCCGCGGCCCAGGGATCTGGAGCCCCTCAGGGCGCTGCTCCCCATCCCCTTTGATTCCGGGTCTGGAGTCACCCCTTCCCGGAGGTCCGAGTTCCCGCGGCAGCTCCCCCCAGCCTGCCCCTGGGGCGGTCTTCCTCCCTGTGGGGCAGCAGGTAGCCCGTGACCCTCGGCGGGGGGCTGCCACGTGGGCTTCTGCTGCGCAAGGGAGGCCGGGTGCGCCTGCAGGAGATCGCTTTGGGACCGGTGGTGCGGCATCATTCCACATCCGTTCCCTCCGTAGCAGGGACGCTGGGGACTGGACTCTGGGCCCCGACACTCTAGGTGCCTGTCTGGGATCTGTGGGTCCTGCGCTCGCTCTCCCTCCCGCTTCTCCAGAAACCTCCGGGATGATCCTGCTCTGGTATTTGTGTCCTCGCCAAGGGCTCCTACTGTGACCCTTTGTCCCGCTCCCTGGGAAGGAGGGAGGCAGTGCTGGCAGAGGCACAGGGGCTGTGAGGTGGTCCCTGGGGGCCTGGGGTCAGCTGGAGGCAGGGGAGGGCGGGTACCCGCCTGACTTTGTTTATTTGCATTCCAGTGGGCGCACGCCAGTCCCCTTCAGGGCTGTTTATGAGCTTGGACCTTGTGCCCCGCCTGGCTGGATCGCTGGCCCCACTGTCTTCGGTCTTCCGCTTACTTCCCCAGCCAGGAGCGCAAGACGCACCGGTCCCCAGGGGAGTTGGGGTGGTACGTTCCCACCTGTGGCCGGGGAGGACCCAACAGGTGGTGACACGGGGCCCCATCCGTGTGGGTGGCACATAGGTGTGGGCAGCTCAGCTTCTCCCCGGCGGGGCCCCTGACCAGTCTTCCCTGCAGGGGGCCATGGAGGGGGCCCATCCTGACAGCCTGCGTGCCACCACGAGAGCAGCTGACACAGGGACACAGCGACCCAGCAAGATGACCATGGAGCCCAGGGACATCCTGGTTCTGCTGCCCACCCAGGAGCAGCTGTGGCTAGCTGTGGGGGTGAGCACGGGGGGACTGGGAGTGGGGGACCATGGAGGGGACAATGAGGTGGCTGTGGGGGGACAGTGGTTGTGACTGTGGGGGGGATGGTGGGGGGACTGTGGGGGGACCGTGGGGTGGACCCTCGGGGACCGTGGGGAGACTACGGGGGGACCCTGGGGGGGGTGGGGGGGGACAGTGGGGTGGGCCCTGGGGGGGGGGGGGGGAGACCAGGGGGGGGCGGTAGGGGGGGGACTGGGGAAAACTGGGGGGTAACTGTGGGCGGACCTTGGGGTGACTGAGAGCGCCACAGAGGGACTATGGAGGTGACTATGGGGGATTGTGGGGACACCAAGAGGGTGACTGTGGGAGGGGACCCTGGGGGAGGGGCAGAGGCAACTGTCATAGGTCCCTTGTTCCAACAAGGTGATGATGTTAGGGAGTCGGTGGCATTTTGTGGCACATTTTGCCCCAAACACTAAAGCTTTGTGGCATTAGAGACAAGCACAGGTTCTTGAGGGCCTGGGCTCCGTTCTGGACGCGTCGCCTGGGCCCGTCTTCCCTTCTCTGCTCCCTCGGCCGCACCTGGCTCCTGGAGCAGCCCCTCTTCCCGGAGGTCTCTGGCACCTCGCCCGCCCGCGTCTTCAGGGAGGCGACGTTCTTGGCCCTCCTGGAGCCCCGTCCACCTCCCTCAGGGACGCCCACCGGTGAGGGCAAAGCTGGCGCAGGCATGCCCCCCCGCCTCGGCAAGTGCAGGGACCGCAGCGCCCCGGCCGGGGGAGGCACCGCTGGGGCTGTCTGCCCGCCTCTGAGCACCAGCGCCCGGGGCCACAGTTTCCGCGACAGCGCCCGGGGCCACAGGTTCCGCGACAGACTGCCTGGCCTGTTACTCGGGTCTGCTCTCATGAGATGCAGATCACATAACCCATTAATTCAGGGGTTCGTCCACCAGACCCTGGAACCTTCCTCTCAAACGCAGATCGAGACTCACTGGAGCATTTCTCTGGAGGCTGAGGCCTGACGCTCGTCACAGAGCCGTGTGGCTCGTCCGCCAGGCACTGCAGCTGTTTAAAAACCCCAGGTGGCTGACCAGAAGCGGCTTGTCTGCGCTCGCAGACAAGTGTTCCAGCCACCAGAGCCTGCTTCCGGAGACCCACACACCCTCGGAGACGGGGCCAGTCCCGTGTGCCGTCATGACCTCCACACCAAGCTGCCCTTTCCCATGCCACCGGTCACCCCAGGGACAGAACGGTCCCCAAGCCATCATTTCCAGGTGGCCCATGGTCACGGGGAGTGTCAGCCCGCCTCTTGTCCCCCAGAGACACGGTCTTGCTGTGTCCTCCCTCCCTGGCGAGGCGGCATCCTTAAGCAGGAGAATCAGGAGGTTAGGGGTGTTCGGGGAGAGAAGGGGTGAGGCGGGAGCTGGTGGGCCTGGGCTGTGGCTCCCCTTCACGGTTGTCGCTGTGGGGGTGCCTTGGAGCTGCTCATGGAGCAAACGTGAGTGCGGACACGCTGGATGGACAGAGGGGTGTGCACGAGTCCACAGCCCACCAGCTTACCCTCAGGGTGTCAGCCACGTGAGCCACGAGGGCGACCCCACGCGTGTCTGCACGCCCGGGCACCAGGAAGCTGTGGTGGGGAGGACCCTTGCTGGAGGTGTGCAAAGCCGCACGGCGGGCGTGTCTCCGTAGTGCTGCAGCGTTAACGGATGAGGGCGAAGCCAAACTCACGGCGTTTCACCACTGAGAAGAGCCACGTCCCCTGAGTTGAGATGGTGGCGGGCCCCTTCCCGAAATCCCAGGGCACATCCCTGGGGTGTCCTGGGGACACCTCTGTCCTAGCGGAGCGCTGGGCAAGAGCCCACGGGTTTCACGCTCAGGCCGCGGCCGGTCCTGCTCCCTCTGCGCGGGTTCGCACGCGGAGCGCTCCTGCTCGCTGCGGGGCTGGGAGCTCAGGTGGCGCGGCCGGCAAGCAGTTTGCCCTGGGACAGCGCGGGCGGGGACTCCCATGCGCACCAGAGCCAAGGCCTGGCTGGGGGGACCATGGGCCCCGAGGCACAAGGCCAGCAGGTCCGGGACATGCAAAGCCCAAGTAGCTCGCCAGACGCACAGTGCAGGCAGTGGGCACTGCTGTGGGCAGCGCCGTGGGCCCCGGGACCAAGGGCGGCCAGAGAGAGAGCAGACCTGTGCCCGGTCCGGCACCAGCCCAGGCTCGAGCCCTGATCCTAGTCAACAAAGAGTAAAAAAGCCGTCCTTCACAGAACAGCCAAAAATAGGGACGCTCACGGGGTATTTGCCACAGTTTTGAGGTGTAACGGAATCTTGCTGGGGTGACACGCATGTGTGTGTGACGTGGCCCACCTCAGGGGCGTGGCTGAGACAGCGGGTGTGGCCGGAGGATGCGCCTCCCCTGTGCGCCCAGATGAAACCCACCTGAGAGCCATCGCAGGCTCAGGCGTGGAGGCGGCTCCTGACCCCGCGAGTGGGAGCCGGGGGCTTCTTGGCGGGTGGCGGCCAGCGTCCCCTGAGGCACGGGGCGACCCCGGCCGGAGGCGCCCGTGGGGAGGCTGAGGCGGGAAGGCGCAAGGCTCAGAGCGCACAGCCCGGCCCATGGGGATGGTGGGTGGGGTCCCGTGGGGCACGGAGAGCGCACCCCACCCCGTCCGTGGGTGGCCCCCGCACAGGCCAGGACGGAGACCGCAGGCCCCCCACACCGGCTGGGTCAGGGGCCTCCAGCGTCCAGCGCGGGCAGCACCAAGGAGCCTGGGTGGGACACAGCGTGGTCCTCCCGCCCCCCCGGCGCTGCGCACCCCTTCTCCAGGCCCTGAGCACCCGCGTGCCTCGCAGGTGCGGGCCACCGGGCACGAGCTCTTCCAGCAGGCGTGTGACACGGCCAACCTCAGAGACGCCCGCTTCTTCGCCTCGGCGTGGTCAGAAGTAAGTCAGCGCGCCCTGACGACCCCACCTCGGGACTCTCTGCCCGGGGGCAGTGGCCTCTTCAGGGAAGTGCCCGCCTGCGTCACCCACCGCAGACAGGCTCCAGTGTGCACCAGGTTACCTGGATGCACGCTTGCACGTGGACTCCAACGTCCCCCACTCGCACACTCACGCAGTTACACAGGGCACACACACGCACCCATAAACACACGTGTGCAGGCTCACACAGTCCTGCGCAGGCTCACACACTTAATATACTCCCATGTGTACACACACTCCCTTGGCCTTCTAGAGGGGAGAGGGGTCTACTCCAGTTCTTTCTGGAAGAAACCGTGAACTGGAAACCCTGGGCGAGGCCTGCGGTCCGATTCAGCCATCCGGGGTTCTGGAAACATGGGTCCGTAGCAGAGTCCTGGGTCCAGAAGAAATCTTCCCTGCGACTGAAGGTTGAGGTGTTCCGGCAGAAGAGCAGGAGCCACCCAGCTTGTCTCCCATCTTGGGGGTTTCCTCTGTGACCCCCGGCTCTAGGCCTCTAGAGACCCCCGGGCTTGGTGGAGGGGTCCCCGGGGGGGAGGAGGGAAGCAGGGGAGTCCGAGGGGCTGCGTGTGCGTGGGAGACGGGGTCGCCGCATGGGGCTCTGAAGGGCACGTGGCCTCGGGGAGGGCACCCGAGGAGTGGCTGGTGCCCCCCCCACGAGCCGTGCTGTGAGTGACTGGGACAGTCCCTATCCCTGGGGGCTTGGGCGTGTCAGGACGGAGCACCTTCTCCCCAAGACGCTGGGACGGAGCGCCAGAGAAAGAGGATTCCGATCCGCCAGCCGGCCGGCGGCCTGAGCTCCCCTGGCCTCTGCCCTGGCTCAGGGAGGGGATGACGGAGCCCCTGGCTGGCCTCTGCTCCGCGCTTGTCAGGCAACCCCTCCTGTTCCAGGCCCGGATGGACAGACAGGGCTGCAGGCAGACGGACAGCCGTCCTGGGTTTACAGCCCGAGGCAGCAGACTGTGGCTTTGCTGTTAAATTTTAATATTGGTGGACTTTTCCCAATCTGCCAGGAAAGCTAAGTTGATGGGTAGCTTTGCCCCCAATTTAAAGCTTATGTCTACAAGCCTCGTTTTAACCACTGCTGGTTGCTGCCCCGGTCTGGGTCCACACAGGTGATACATCAAAGGAAATACACGTTTGCATAGATGCCCACTGTATTGGGGGTGTGTGCACTGGGGGTTGGGGTTTCATGCTTCGTAAATGGACATATTCCTGGTTCCTGGGACAGAGCTCATCATGGCAGCAGAAGGTCCCCGGCTTCCTGGTGGGCCCCAGTGGAGGCCAAGCTCTGGGGTATCTGTTGGGGAGGGCTGGGGACCCACAGCCCTAGACACACGCCTCATCTTCCAGGACCCGCGGGGCCGAGCACCAGAGCCCGCCTGGTCGAGTGTGGCTCAGGGAAGCAGAGAATCCCCGAAGGCCCCGGGGGGCGGGTGTGGCCTTGGGGGCCTGGATCTCCAGTGGCAGTGGGGGCCGTGGCTCATTCCCCTTCCTGAGCCGCACCACTTAGAGCCCCTGTCTGTGCAGAAGCCTGTTGACCGGCCTCTGGTCCCGCACAGCCTCCAGCCCCTCCGCTTGCCCGCCAGCCCCCGGGGCAGAGACTAGAGGCCGCCCCGCCTGACTGCCCATGGCCCCGCTGGCCGCATGGCTGTGGGCCGTGTGTGATGGGTGTGCGGGACCGTTCCGGACAGGGTGGAGAGGATAGACTTTGGATGCGCAAATGAAGGAACAGCAGCAGGCACCCCGGGGCCGGATGCTTGGTTCGGGTGCTTGCCAGGCTCCTCCGCGTCTGGGGCTGGTCCCCAGAGTGCCCGCACTCCCCAGGACGTCGGGTGGCGCCAGGCAAGGAGCTGCAAGTGCTTGACACGTGCTCTTGGGACGGCTGTCCTTGGGGGCTGAGGCTGCTGTCACCGTCCGCGGTCTCAGAAACAGAGGACAGAGCCTGCAGGAAGTGGAGGAGAAAGTGTTTCCTCTGCTCTTGGCAGCGTCTGGTATTTGAGGTCTTAGAGTTAAGCTACTGGGGCACATGGAACCCCGAGGCGCAGGTCCCGTAGTGGTAAAGGATATGAGCCGGAGCTGGAAACAGTCGCCCTCGGGGTGTGGGGGCTCTGCCCTGTTGTGTTTCCATGCGCTCTGGGTTCCCTGCATTGAGACCGCCCTGCTCTCCTTAGTGGGGGGAACACACCAAAGAGCACCCTTTCCCGTGGACATGATGGACGAAGGCAGCCCTGAGAGGCCCCCCTGCCTGTGGCAGAGGAGCCGAGGGGCCCTCGGGGGTCCCTGTGGCCAGGAAGGCCTCGTGAATGCACGAGCGGGTGGGGGGCAGTTCCTGAAAGTGAATGGGAGCCGTGTCGGGTCTGGGGTCCACACAGGAAGGGACCACGCCCTCAGCAGGTGGAGAAGAACCCATGAGTCACAGCAGAGCCCCCAGGGTCCCCAGCAGCTCCCGGCGTAGCGCCCGGTGTCTCGGTGTCCCTGTCCTCAGGCAGACGGTGTTTGACCTCAGACGCCTGATTGATGCCGCTGGGGGACTGAATCCCGGGTGGAGAGTGGCGTCGGCGCTCTGAACCATGACCTGTGTGCACGCGCGTGTGGGCACGTGTGAGTGTGCGTGTGCGGGCACATGGGTGTGCGAGCCCACATGCACGTGCACACACCCACGGACGCTCCACCCAGGGCAAACGTCACATAAAGGGACCAGCCAGGCTGTGAGGGACAGGCAGCAGTTGGGGTCCCCGCAGGACCAGTCAAGGAGGGGGACCGGCAGGGCTTGGGGCGGCTGAGAAGAGCCCCCGGGACTGCTGCACAGAGCAGGGCGGCGGTGGTCTTCCTGGAGGAGGGGCACTGACTCAGCAGGGAGGTCCCCAGGGAGGGTGTGCAGCCCCTAAGCGGCCCTGTCAGACCAGCTCCTCTGAGTCCGGGCATCTGAGATGGCCACACTGAGAATGAGCTTGGGGGTGGGGGACAGGTTCCAGGAAGGAACCTGGGGTCACCCCTGTGCCCGGGACTCCTTCTCTGCAAGGGGGACCGGCCAGAGCTGTCCCACCCTCTGCGAGGACCCAGGGCCCAGCCAGCCTGGCCTGTCGTTGCAGCCGAGCAGTGGGCCGCGGGGTGGCTGGACGCGGCAGACCCTCCTGCTCTCGGGGCTGGAGCCCTTCCTTCGGGAGCTGGGCCGTTCGGGTGGGGAGGTCATGGAAGGGGGTGCCCCAGTGACCCCATGGTCATGCGGAGGGCACATGCTTGGGACTGAGTCAGAATCAAGGCAGGAAACCTCTGCCTGCAGCCCAGGAGCTAGAACAGAGACAGGGACAGACAGACAGGTGGAAAGACAGAGACAGACAGAGACAGAGACGGGCGCTGTGGACTCCAGGCTGATGATGGCTTGGACACTCCGGAGCTCCTGGTTGGGAAGGACGCGGTGGGCGGCCCGGAGACGAGCCGTTGGGCGGAGGGCAGGACGCACACGCGCCAGCTCCCGGACACGCCGGAGAGCCCACGGAGTGATGCCCCCGGACTGCCTGGGGAGGGGCCGTGGGCGCTGCTGGGCCACGGCTGAGAGCGCCCGGGAGGCTGGGCGCCACCGGCCAGACGCTGCTTCTCCTCTCAGACGGCGAGTACGTGTTCGTGGACTTAGAGCGGAGGCTCAGCGAGTACTTCTCCGAGGACTGGAAGCGGCGGGCCTGTCCCCAGACGGGTCCCCAGACCCTGAGAGCAGGCCTGGCCCCAGAGCCGCCCGCGGGTGGCTCAGCCGCTGGCCTGCAGTGCCTCAGGGCTGCCGCTTGCAGGGCCGCCCCCCCGCCGTCAGCCCCCCGGGCTGCTGTCCTCTCCCTGTGCTTGTCCCCGCAGCACAGCGGGCGGCCCCCGCGCGCCCGTCGTCACCTTCCTCAGGGTGCAGTTCTACGTCGAGGACGGGAGGCTCGTAAGGGACGTCCGTGACGTTCAAGGACACTTGCTGGGAAGACAAAACCTCCCCGGGGGCCCAAGTTGTGGGAAGAGCCTGGCTGGCTGCTGCTGCCCGTGGCCACGGGATCCGGTTTCACAGGAACATGCCGCCCCCGGGGCCTCCTTCTCTGGGTCCGGTTTGTACCTGCCGGCGGGGGCGCCTGAGACCTCAGCCCGGGCTCCAGGCTCTCGGCGGACCTGCCGCCTGTGTCTGCGTCTGGGTAGGAAGGGTCACCGGGCAGGCGCCCCTCCGGGCTTCCTCTTGGGTTGCGGGAGCGGCTTTTTCTTGCGAGATCCGCCCCAGAACGTGTAGGGTGACACGGCTCCCCAGGACCGTCCGGGGACCAGAGTGACTCCCAGAGCAGGGGCAGGGGAGGAGGGCCGGCGTCCCCAGGAACCCCCAGAGCTCCTGGAGGTGGGCCAGTGACAGACGGGTGGGGAGGAAGGGGTGGGGCCATGTGGTATATGGAAGGCTCTGGAGAGTAGGATTGAGTAGTTGTGTGGAAGGTTCTGGAGAGTGGGGGTGGGTGGTTGTGTGGAAGGTTCTGGAGAAGTCACAGATCGGAGAGCTGGAAAGTGGAGGTGGTGGAGGGTCACGGCCCTGTGCTATGAGGCCAACCACGTCAATGGTTTTAGAGGCTTGGAGCCTGTTCTTGCCTGTTACACTAGAAAATGAGCAGGAAGAAGAGCTTCTGAGGGTTACTTAGGTCCGTCCCTCATTCCAGTGGGCTCCAGCCAACCCCCCTGCACGTGCCCTCCTCCGGGGCCCTGCCCACCGCGCCCAGGATGCCACGCAGTCACCTCGGGTCACCAGGACCAGCCGGGGTCACCCTGAGTCACCTCAGGACAGCAGGGCGGGCGGGGTCATGTTATCTCTCGTGTCTGGTTTGCTGCTAAAGGACCTGCGGCTCCGTCCGTGTTTCTGTCCAAGTCTGCTGTCTGACCCACTGTGACGGGAACCAAGACGACATGCGGTTTTCCGGGGAAGAGCCTGTTCGCCTGGACATCAGAGCATTCGGTCCCCAGATCTCGCCTGCTTCCACTGAGGGAGGAGGGGGCGGTGCAAACCTGGGGGCAGGGGCGGCGAGCGCCAGGACCCTTCCCGGGATGACAGCACGGGGCCCTGCAGGGTCACGGGGGCCCCACGGGAAGGTGCCCTGTGCTGGGACGGTCACTTCCGCGGGCGAGGACCACCTGAGCAAGGAGGAACCCGGTGGCTTCGAGTATGGCCCACGGAAAGCCTGACCCATGCAGGGGTCTCAGACACCTCCATGGGGACACGCGGGACCCAGCGTATGACGGCCCCTGCAGGTCAAGACCCCTGGAGGAGGAGTGCGCGGAGGCTCCTGGTCCCAAGTCAGAGTCCCCAGGGGAGGAGGGAGAAGTGTCGGCTGCGGGAGCTCGTCCCTGGCTCTGCTCACACCGCTCCCTTCCCCCAGCCTCCGGCCCGGGGCCCTCGGCCTTCATGCGGGTCACACTGATCGGGACGAGGGCCGGGAGTGCCGAGGCCCTGTACCAGGTGGGTTCCCCCAGGCCAGGCAGCCCCGGGCTGGGCTCCTGCACCCTCTGGAGGCCCCCGGGGAGAGAGCCCTGGACCTGCATCAGGCCGTGGGGGAGCGAGAGGCTTCCCGGGGGACGGGGCAGGCAGGGCTGGCTCCCTGGGCCTCCGCCTTCCCGGTGGGGTGCTTGCCAGGGGGCGGAGGCCACCATCCTGGATGGTGGTTGCCCGAGGGGCAGGAAGAGGGACCTACGCCAACGGTTATGGGAGGGGGTTCCCCGCCTTGCTGGGGGTGGACCTGGGGACTGTGTCCTGGAAGGAGAGAACGTCACTCTGTGATGGCCCAGAGAAGGACAGAGCTAGACTCGGGGGTGGGGGACAGGGGAAGGAGCCACAGCTCTGGACAGACTTCCTCACGCAGGAACTGGGGTGGGAAGCCGTTCCCGACTTGCGGGGATGCCTCCTGATCTTACTCCTGAAATCCACCCAATAGAGCAAAGTCCAACAAGTTCAAAGGAAGAAGAGACCAGGGCCGTGAGCCCCCGACCCAGCAGCCCCTCAGCCCCTTGGGACAGGAGTGGGCTCTGTCCCGCGGCCCTGGAGGGGGACCCAGGCATCTCTTGTCGGAGTCCCCTCCAGGCTAGAAGGAAGGAGATCAAGCAAAGCAGCGCTCCCTGCCCGGCGGTGCTGGTTGAGGCAGGGGCTGTGGTCTGTGCCCACTCCTGCCCACAGAGCTTGCGGCCTGTGCAGGAGAGGGGGCTGTGTAGACAGTGTGCCCGGCAGGGCGCAGTGAGGACAGGGCAGGGCGGGGGCCTCCCGATGAGAGACTCTGGGGCTGGGGGCAGACAGGGCTCTGTGGCCTCCCCAGCCAGGGGCGCTGCTGTGTGTGCTCGGGGAGGACAGACGTGGGGGTGTGGCCGGAGGAGAGGCGGGCGGGCGGGCGGGTGCACCTGCTCTCCCCCACAGATGGCGGGGGCAGACCCGGCCCGCAGCAGCCTGCCCCCCGCCCCGCCGGGAACGTGTGCAGCACGGTGCCAAACAGCCTCCGCCTGGTCCTGTGCAGGGACGACCGGCTCCCAGAGGAGTCTGCGGTGTAGACAGCTGCAGATGCGGCTCTGCCCACTTGGGGCCTCATCCACACTGTGGAGCCTGTCCATGGGACACGGCACGTGCCCCCGGGGCTCCATCTACCCAGCACGACTGCGTCCACACAGCATGGCTTCTCCACGTGGCAAGTCCTGTCCACACGGGGCTCCGTCTGCACAGCACGACTGCGTCCACACAGCATGGCTTCTCCACGTGGCAAGTCCTGTCCACACGGGGCTCCGTCTGCACAGCACGACTGCGTCCACACAG